>NC_084636.1:36559771-36664771 GCF_033978795.1 Nerophis ophidion | reverse complement strand
CATTACATTACATGTTACAATACATTACATTATGTTACATTACATGTTACAATACATTACATTACATTACATGTTACATTACATTACATTGTGTTACATTACATTACATGTTACAATACATTACATTATGTTACATTACATTACATGTTACAATACATTACATCACATTACATGTTACAATACATTACATTGTGTTACATTACATGTTACAATACATTACATTGTGTTACATTACATTACATGTTGCAATACATTACATTATGTTACATTACATTACATGTTACAATACATTACATTACATTACATTACATTACATGTTACAATACATTACATTACATTGTCTTACATTACATTATGTTACATCACATTATGTTACATTACATGTTACAATACATTACATTATGTTACATTACATGTTACAATACATTACATCATGTTACATTAAATTCAATCAATCAATCAATGTTTATTTACATAGCCCTAAATCACTAGTGTCTCAAAGGACTGCAAAAACCACAACGACATCCTCGGTAGGCCCACATAAGGGCAAGGAAAAACTCACCCCAGTGGGACGTCGACCATGATGACTATGAGAAACCTTGGAGAGGACCGCATATGTGGGCAAACCCCCTCCCCCAGGGTGACCGAAAGCAATGGATGTCGTGCATATCTAACATGATATTGTGAAAGTCCAATCCATAGTGGATCTAACGTAACCGTGAGGATCAAGTCCAAAGTGGATCCAATATAGTAGCGAGTCCAACCACTGGCTACAATATTAACCAACAGACTGCATATATAGTATACATACATACAATACATACAGGCACATATATATATATATATATATATATATATATATATATATATATATATATATATATATATATATATATATATACATACATATATATATATATATATACATATATATATATATATATATATATACATATACATACATATATATATATATATATATATATATATATATATATATATACATATACATATACATACATATATATATATATATATATATATATATATATATATATATATATATACATATATATATACATACACACACATACATATATATTTTAATCAATACATATACATATACATATCTACTGTGACGCTTTGCTGGCATGGAGGTGTGGTTATTGTTCTCACCTGGATGCAGTTCCAGATGGACACAGCGTGAAGGTAAGGATGATGATTTATTTAACTATAATAACTGACTAGGAACAGAAAATACTTGCATGAAGGCACTAAAAAAAAAAACCCAACAGAAAGCGCTAGCATGTGAGCTAGGGTCAAACAACAGAATAGAGTGGAAGCTAAAGTACACAAAAGTCTTTACCACAATGCGGGAATAGCGATGTCACCTGTTTCATGGAAGGACATGAGAATCCGAGACTGAATGAAAAACAAGGGCAGGCTTGAACAGAAGTGATAAAAAAAAGCAGGTGCGTGTGAAAAACCAAAGTCAGGTGACACAAATGGGTTACTATGACAACGGAAACTAGACAGGAAATGCCACCAGGAACTAAGGAGTCAAATACTACAAGAATGTGATACAAAACAGAACAAAACCAGAATATGCCGTGATCCGAGTAGCGGATCATAACATGTACACACACACACACACACACACACACACACACACACACACACACACACACACACACACACACACACACACACACACGTGCATATACACATGCATATATATATATATATATATATATATATATATATATATATATACACTCCCAATATATTTTAATACAGTATTGTGGAGAGGGGTGGGGCATATGCAGGAGCCTGTTACGAAGCAGCAAACAGGTGAGCAGATATCTCAGCTGGAAGGAGTTATCTAATCACCTGTTCCTTCATCAGCAGCGTTGGAGAGCATAAGAGGTCTGGCAACAGGACTTGGACTGCATGAGACTTCAGCTGAAAAGCTAGAAGGACTTTGCATGTGTAAAAATTATTAAAAGATTGTAACCACTGAGCCAGGGTGTGGTGTCTCCCGTTACGCAACCGAAGATCTGGGTCGGAGACCTTCCACAAGTAAGTTATATTCATGTATATATATATAGGCTTGGGAGGGAGACCCTGCCCCAAGTGGAGGAGTTCAAGTACCTCGAAGTCTTGTGGGGCGGCATAGCTCGGTTGGTAGAGTGGCCGTGCCAGCAACTTGAGGGTGGCAGGTTCGATTCCCGCTTCTGCCATCCTAGTTACTGCCGTTGTGTCCTTGGGCAAGACACTTTACCCACCTGCTCCCAGTGCCACCCACACTGGTTTAAATGTAACTTAGATATTGGGTTTCACTATGTAAAGCGCTTTGAGTCACTTGAGAAAAGCGCTATATAAATATAATTCACTTCACTTCACGAGTGAGGGAAGAGTGGATGGTGAGATCGACAGGCGGCATCTTCAGTAATGCGGACGTTGTATCGATCCGTTGTGGTGAAGAAGGAGCTGAGCCGGAAGGCAAAGCTCTCAATTTACCGGTCGATGTCGCACTTTTCCCGGCATTCAGGAAAAGTAACCTGGTTAGTTTTAGAGAAGCCTCACGAGCCGACCGACAAGCGGCGAACAAAAACAAGGAGGTTGCATAATGTCGCGTGGCGTTAACCTTTTTTTTGTCGGACGCGAGTGGCGATCACGGACAGGAAGTCGGCGTGACATTTGTAAATGTCCGCCTGCCTGGCTTTTGATGCCACACAGTCCTCAGAAGACAACTTTTTGGACAACGACTAGTTCCTAGCGCGAGGACGCGGTCCCCACAGGGCCGGAAGCAGGCTGGAAGAGTGTGTCACGGACACAGAAGGACGAGCGTCTCCCGTGGCGACAGACAACAACAACAACAGGGGGGGTTGTGGGGGGGGGGGGGGTCATCCATCAATAACTTCACTAATTGTCTGATTTCTAATTACTGTGCTCATCAATCACCTGACGTCTGTGTGGATGGACGGCAAATAGTTGATGAGCACCTCCGCTAATAAAGCTTTTAGCTAGAAAATACTCCAGTTAGCGTTTTTTTATGACAAACGTTTTCTGACACTTGACTAATTGAACACTTTTACTGACATTTAACTGTCCAGCTACAACATTAACTGAATTGCTAAAATTGTATCATTTAGCATGCTTAAAATTAGCACGCTAGCAGGATTGCCCCGAAAAACAATACCAATGGCTTTTAGTCGTAAAATTGGCTAAAATGCTAACGTGTTGTCAGTTAGCATGCTAGCAACTACCAGATCTGCACCAAAAACTGATGTATTTTACTTTCGCCCCGTACTAAAACATTACTTAAATTGTGCAGAAACAAGTAAAATACTTCTTAAGGCAACCACGTTAACTGACAAAAAAACGGCATACAAAACGTGACACAGAAACGTGAAAATTACAAACGTTTCGTGGCACTTGACTAATTGAACACTATGTCTGACATTTAGTTGTATAGCTGCAAATTGGCTTAATTGCTAACATGTTATCGCATGCTTAAAGTTAGCAGGCAAGCATGATAGCTCCAAACAATAAACACTTTTAGTTTTAATGGCTAAAGTGCTAACGTGTTGTCGGGTAGCATGCTAACAACAGTGACAACTACCAGATCTGCACCAAAAACTGATGTATGTTACTTTCGCCCCGTCCTAAAACAATACTTAAATTGTTCAGGAACAAGTAAAATACTTTTTAAGGCCACCAGGCTCACTGACAAACAAACGGCATACAAAATGTGACAAAGACACGTGAAAATGACAAACACTTTGTGACACTTTACTAAATTAACAACATTCCTGACATTCTTGTGTATAGCTAAAAAATTGGCTTAACAGCTAACATGTTACCACATGCTTAAGGTTAGCACAATAGCTCCAAATAATAACAACAAAGACTTTTAGTCGTAAAATTGCTTAAAATACTATTGTGTTGTTAGTTAGCATGCTAACAACAGTGACAACTACCAGATCTGCACTAAAAACTAATGTATTTTACTTTCGCCCCGTACTAAAACATTACTTAAGTTGTGCAGAAACAAGTAAAATACTTCTTAAGGCAACCACGTTAACTGACAAACAAACGGCATACAAAACGTGACACAGAAACGTGAAAATTACAAACATTTTGTGGCACTTGACTAATTGAACACTATGTCTGACATTTACTTGTATAGCTGCAAATTGGCTTAATTGCTAACATGTTATCGCATGCTTAAAGTTAGCAGGCAAGCATGATAGCTCCAAACAATAAACACTTTTAGTTTTAATGGCTAAAATGCTAACGTGTTGTCAGTTAGCATGCTAACAACAGTGACAACTACCAGATCTGCACCAACAACTGATGTATTTTACTTTCGCCCCGTCTTAAAACATTACTTAAGTTATGCAGGAACAAGTAAAATACTTTTTAAGGCCACCAGGCTCACTGACAAACAAACGGCATACAAAATGTGACAAAGACACGTGAAAATGACAAACACTTTGTGACACTTGACTAAATTAACAACATTCCTGACATTCATGTGTATAGCTACAAAATTGGCTTAACAGCTAACATGTTACCACATGCTTAAGGTTAGCACAATAGCTCCAAATAATAACAACAAAGACTTTTAGTCGTAAAATTGCTTAAAATACTATTGTGTTGTTAGTTAGCATGCTAACAACAGTGACAACTACCAGATCTGCACCAAAAACTGATGTATTTTACTTTCGCCCCGTCTTAAAACATTACTTAAGTTATGCAGGAACAAGTAAAATACTTTTTAAGGCCACCACGCTAACTGACAAACAAACGGCATACAAAATGTGACAAAGACACGTGAAAATGACAAACACTTTGTGACACTTGACTAAATTAACAACATCCATGTGTATAGCTAAAAAATTGGCTTAACAGCTAACATGTTATCGCATGCTTAAGGTTAGCACAATAGCTCCAAAAAACAACAACAAAGACTTTTAGTCGTAAAATTGCTTAAAATACTATTGTGTTGTTAGTTAGCATGCTAACAACAGTGACAACTACAAGATCTGCACTAGAAACTGATGTATTTTACTTTCGCCCCATCCTAAAACATTACTTAAGTTGTGCAGGAACAAGTAAATTACTTCTTAAGGCAACCACGTTAACTGACAAACAAACGGCGTACAAAACGTGACACAGAAAAGTGAAAATTACAAACGTTTCGTGACACTTGACTAATTGAACACTATGTCTGACATTTAGTTGTGTAGCTGCAAATTGGCTTAATTGCTAACATGTTATCGCATGCTTAAGGTTAGCACGCTAGCACAATAGCTCCAAATAACAACAACAAAGACTTTTAGTCATAAAATTGCTTAGAATACTATTGTGTTGTTAGTTAGCATGCTAACAACAGTGACAACTACCAGATCTGCACCAAAAACTGGTGTATTTTACTTTCGCCCCATCCTAAAACATTACTTAAGTTGTGCAGAAACAAGTAAAATACTTTTTAAGGCAACCACGTTAACTGACAAACAAACGGCGTACAAAACGTGACACAGAAACGTGAAAATTACAAACATTTTGTGGCACTTGACTAATTGAACACTATGTCTGACATTTACTTGTATAGCTGCAAATTGGCTTAATTGCTAACATGTTGTCGCATGCTTAAAGTTAGCAGGCAAGCAAGATAGCTCCAAACAATAAACACTTTTAGTTTTAATGGCTAAAATGCTAATGTGTTGTCGGTTAGCATGCTAACAACAGTGACAACTACCAGATCTGCACCAAAAACTGATGTATTTTACTTTCGCCCCGTCTTAAAACATTACTTAAGTTATGCAGGAACAAGTAAAATACTTTTTAAGGCAACCACGCTCACTGACAAACAAACGGCATACAAAATGTGACAAAGACACGTGAAAATGACAAACACTTTGTGACACTTGACTAATTGAACAACATTCCTGACATTCATGTGTATAGCTACAAAATTGGCTTAACAGCTAACATGTTATCGCATGGTTAAGGTTAGCACAATAGCTCCAAATAATAACGACAAAGACTTTTAGTCGTAAAATTGGCTAAAATGCTAACGTGTTGTCAGTTAGCATGCTAACAACAGTGACAACTACCATATCTGCACCAAAAACTGATGTATTTTACTTTCGCCCCATCCTAAAAAATTACTTAAGTTGTGCAGAAACAAGTAAAATACTTCTTAAGGCAACCACGTTAACTGACAAACAAACGGCGTACAAAACGTGACACAGAAACGTGAAAATTACAAACGTTTCGTGACACTTGACTAATTGAACACTATGTCTGACATTTAGTTGTGTAGCTGCAAATTGGCTTAATTGCTAACATGTTATCGCATGCTTAAGGTTAGCACGCTAGCACAATAGCTCCAAATAACAACAACAAAGACTTTTAGTCGTAAAATTGCTTAGAATACTATTGTGTTGTTAGTTAGCATGCTAACAACAGTGACAACTACCAGATCTGCACCAAAAACTAATGTATTTTACTTTCGCCCCATCCTAAAACATTACTTAAGTTGTGCAGAAACAAGTAAAATACTTTTTAAGGCAACCACGTTAACTGACAAACAAACGGCGTACAAAACGTGACACAGAAACGTGAAAATTACAAACGTTTCGTGACACTTGACTAATTGAACACTATGTCTGACATTTAGTTGTGTAGCTGCAAATTGGCTTAATTGCTAACATGTTATCGCATGCTTAAAGTTAGCAGGCAAGCAAGATAGCTCCAAACAATAAACACTTTTAGTTTTAATGGCTAAAATGCTAACGTGTTGTCGGTTAGCATGCTAACAACAGTGACAACTACAAGATCTGCACCAAAAACTGATGTATTTTACTTTCGCCCCGTCTTAAAACATTACTTAAGTTATGCAGGAACAAGTAAAATACTTCTTAAGGCCACCAGGCTCACTGACAAACAAACGGCATACAAAATGTGACAAAGACACGTGAAAATGACAAACACTTTGTGACACTTGACTAAATTAACAACATTCCTGACATTCATGTGTATAGCTACAAAATTGGCTTAACAGCTAACATGTTATCGCATGCTTAAGGTTAGCACAATAGCTCCAAATAATAACGACAAAGACTTTTAGTCGTAAAATTGCTTAAAATACTATTGTGTTGTTAGTTAGCATGCTAACAACAGTGACAACTAACAGATCTGCACTAAAAACTGATGTATTTTACTTTCGCCCCATCCTAAAACATTACTTAAGTTGTTCAGGAACAAGTAAAATACTTTTTAAGGCAACCACGCTAACTGACAAACAAACGGCGTACAAAACGTGACACAGAAACGTGAAAATTACAAACGTTTCGTGGCACTTGACTAATTGAACACTATGTCTGACATTTAGTTGTGTAGCTGCAAATTGGCTTAATTGCTAACATGTCGTCGCATGCTTAAAGTTAGCAGGCAAGCATGATAGCTCCAAACAATAAACACTTTTAGTTTTAATGGCTAAAATGCTAACGTGTTGTCGGTTAGCATGCTAACAACAGTGACAACTACAAGATCTGCACTAAAAACTGATGTATTTAACTTTCGCCCCGTCTTAAAACATTACTTAAGTTATGCAGGAACAAGTAAAATACTTCTTAAGGCCACCAGGCTCACTGACAAACAAACGGCATACAAAATGTGACAAAGACACGTGAAAATGACAAACACTTTGTGACACTTGACTAAATTAACAACATTCATGTGTATAGCTACAAAATTGGCTTAACAGCTAACACGTTACCGCATGCTTAAGGTTAGCACAATAGCTCCAAATAATAACAACAAAGACTTTTAGTCGTAAAATTGCTTAAAATACTATTGTGTTGTTAGTTAGCATGCTAACAACAGTGACAACTACCAGATCTGCACCAAAAACAGATGTATTTTACTTTCGCCCCGTACTAAAACATTACTTAAGTTGTGCAGAAACAAGTAAAATACTTCTTAAGGCAACCACGTTAACTGACAAAAAAACGGCGTACAAAACGTGACACAGAAACGTGAAAATTACAAACATTTCGTGGCACTTGACTAATTGAACACTATGTCTGACATTTAGTTGTATAGCTGCAAATTGGCTTAATTGCTAACATGTAATCGCATGCTTAAAGTTAGCAGGCAAGCATGATAGCTCCAAACAATAAACACTTTTAGTTTTAATGGCTGAAATGCTAACGTGTTGTCAGTTAGCATGCTAACAACAGTGACAACTACCAGATCTGCACCAAAAACTGATGTATTTTACTTTCGCCCCGTACTAAAACATTACTTAAGTTATGCAGGAACAAGTAAAATACTTTTTAAGGCCACCAGGCTCACTGACAAACAAACGGCATACAAAATGTGACAAAGACACGTGAAAATGACAAACACTTTGTGACACTTGACTAAATTAACAACATTCATGTGTATAGCTAAAAAATTGGCTTAACAGCTAACATGTTATCGCATGCTTAAGGTTAGCACAATAGCTCCAAAAAACAACAACGAAGACTTTTAGTCGTAAAATTGCTTAAAATACTATTGTGTTGTTAGTTAGCATGCTAACAACAGTGACAACTACCAGATCTGCACCAAAAACTGATGTATTTTACTTTCGCCCCATCCTAAAAAATTACTTAAGTTGTGCAGAAACAAGTAAAATACTTTTTAAGGCAACCACGTTAACTGACAAACAAACGGCGTACAAAACGTGACACAGAAACGTGAAAATTACAAACGTTTCGTGACACTTGACTAATTGAACACTATGTCTGACATTTAGTTGTGTAGCTGCAAATTGGCTTAATTGCTAACATGTCGTCGCATGCTTAAAGTTAGCAGGCAAGCATGATAGCTCCAAACAATAAACACTTTTAGTTTTAATGGCTAAAATGCTAACGTGTTGTCGGTTAGCATGCTAACAACAGTGACAACTACAAGATCTGCACTAGAAACTGATGTATTTTACTTTCGCCCCATCCTAAAACATTACTTAAGTTGTGCAGGAACAAGTAAAATACTTTTTAAGGCAACCACGTTAACTGACAAACAAACGGCGTACAAAACGTGACACAGAAACGTGAAAATTACAAACGTTTCGTGGCACTTGACTAATTGAACACTATGTCTGACATTTACTTGTATAGCTGCAAATTGGCTTAATTGCTAACATGTTATCGCATGCTTAAGGTTAGCACGCTAGCACAATAGCTCCAAATAACAATAACAAAAACTATTAGTCGTAAAATTGGCTAAAACACAAACGTGTTGTAAGTTAGCATGCTAACAACAGTGACAACTACCAGATCTGCACCAAAAACTGATGTATTTTACTTTCGCCCCGTCCTAAAGCGTTACTTAAGTTGTTAAGGAACAAGTAAAATACTTTTTAAGGCAACCACGCTAACTGACAAACAAACGGTGTACAAAATCTGACACAGACGCGTGAAAATGACGTTTGACTAATCGAACAATATCCCTGAAATTTAGTTGTACAGCTAAAAAATCGGCTTAACTGCTAACATGTTATTGTATGCTTAAAGTTAGCATGCTAGCAAGATAGCTCCAAATAACAGTAACGAATACTATCAGTCGTAAAATTGGTTAAAATGCTATTGTGTTGTCAGTTAGCATGCTAACAATTATGACACCTACAAGATCTGCACTAAAAACTGATGTATTTTACTTTCGCCCCGTCCTAAAACATGGCTTAAGTTGCGTAGGAACAAGTAAAATACTTTTTAAGGCAACCACGCTCACTGACAAACAAACGGCATACAAAATGTGACACAGACACGTGAAAATGACACACATTTTGTGACACATGGCTAATTTAATGATATTTCTGACATTTAGTTGTATAGCTACAAAATCGACTTAACGGCTAACATGTTACCATCTTGCATGCTTAAAGTTAGCACGCTAGCCCCAAATAACAATACCAATGACTTTTAGTCATAAAATTGGCTAAAATGTTAAGGTGTTGTCAGTTAGCATGCTAACAACAGTGACAACTACCAGATCTGCACCAAAAACTGATGTATTTTACTTTCGCCCCATCCTAAAACGTTACTTAGGTTATGCAGGAACAAGTAAAATACTTTTTACGGCAACCACGCTCACTGACAAACAAACGGCGCACAAAATCTGACAAAGACGCGTGAAAATGACAAACCTTTTATTACACTTGACTAATTTAACAATATCCCTGACATTTAGTTGCATATCAACAAAATTGGCTTAACCGCTAACATGTTATCATTTAGCATGCTTAAAGTTAGCATGCTAGCAAGATATCTCCAAATAACAATAACAATGACTTGAAGTCAAAAAATTGGCTAAAATGCTAATGTGTTGTCAGTTAGCATGCTAACAACAGTGACAACTACCAGATCTGCACTAAAAACTGATGTATTTTACTTTCGCCCCGTCCTAAAACGTTACTTAAGTTATGCAGGAACAAGTAAAATACTTTTTAAGGCAACCACGCTCACTGACAAACAAACGGCGTACAAAATGTGACAAAGACGCGTAAAAATAACAAACCTTTTGTTACACTTGACTAATTTAACAATACCCCTGACATTTAGTTTTATATCTACAAAAATGGCTTAACCGCTAACATGTTATCATTTAGCATGCTTAAAGTTAGCATGCTAGCAAGATAGCCCCAAATAACAATAACAAAAACTATTAGTAGTAAAATTGGCTAAAACACAAACGTGTTGTAAGTTAGCATGCTAACAACAGTGACAACTACCAGATCTGCACCAAAAACTGATGTATTTTACTTTGGCCCCGTACTAAAACATTACTTAAGTTATGCAGGAACAAGTAAAATACTTTTTAAGGCAACCACGTTCACTGACAAACAAACGGCGTACAAAACGTAGCCGTTAAGCGCGGCAAACATTTTTGCAGCACTCGACTAAGTGGATGGTTTGACCTCCACGTGGTCATCTGTCACTTCCCATCCTAATTAATCCTAATAGACTTATCGACGCTGATTCTAATTAGAGCGGACGGTCGAGACAGGAAGCGGGCGGACTTTAATTATGACAAAAAATCATTTTGTTTCCAGCAAAGACAAACGCTGCCCACGTTAGAGGGTCGGCGACAGAAGTGCGGGCTAATCATGGATCGGCGCTATCGATAGCTGCCGTGACCCGCTTCCCTGTGTGAGAACGCCGCCACACGCCCGCCACAGGCCAATTAATAACAGATATGCTAATGGCGGCCTAATTGTTTTGCCGTGTCAGCGATACTCTGCCCCACATATGGCCGCCTTTCCACGCCCGCTCTTTGCTCGGCAAACATCAGTGATGTCACCACGCTCGCTTTTGTCTGCTGGCAGACAATAGACGCCCCCCCCCCCCATCCCGGGGCCCCCCCACCGAGATGACATTTGAATAGAAAAAGTGCAGCTTTTAGAGGGCGAGTACGCTGCAGGCCAAGCATCTTTTATCGTTACAATTACTTCTTCAACTCTTTCATTCCACTTTCTTCTCATAAATAAAATACATATTTTGTTCTTACTTCTTCATACATTTTAATGTCATGTTTGATTTTGTGACATATTTAATGTACTTAATTGCACCAATTTTTGGGGGGAAAATACGCTTGTATATAAATTTCATTGATTCTAATTCAATTTGTACGTAATTTGATTTAAGAGTTGAAAAAAATCATAAATGAATCACGAAATAGTAAAAAAACATTTAAAAATAATATTTTTAAGTGTGCATGATGGATTAAAAAAATGCATAAAATCAAACATGATATAATTATTTGTGTAGGAACATTTAAAACATCATATTTTTATCCAGTTTTTATCCAATGTTTTTCATGTTTTCATTTCTATTTTAATTTCCTATCATATATTCTAACTTATCTATTTTTTTATACTTTGTAGCACTTTGAGATTTTAACAAATGTAAAGTGTGTTTCAAATGTAAATAATAATGATAATTATTATTATTATTCACATCAAATAAAACATGATACAGTATTTTGTATTGAAATAATATTGAATTTGATTTGAAAATATATTATATTTAGTGCACATTATTCATAAAAATATATAAAACATGTTGAAAATATTTTATTTGCTATTCAATTTAAAACTCATACTTTGATTTGAATAAATAATAAAATATAGTGGACGGAATAATTTAATAAAAACATTTAAGATAACATTTTACAATTATTTTTACTTAATATTATTCAATTTAAATGTATTAATTAGAATGTAAGTGCACAAAATAATGAATACAAAATGAAATTAAAACATGATACAAATCTCTACTTAATTTGTATTCAACAAAAAAAAACTATGATATTTTATTGGCACGTATTTAATATTTGTTCTTTTTTTCTATTAGTTGACTAAAGATTAAATATCAAATCCCTAATTTTAATTTTAAAATTATTCATCTTAAAAAAAACAAAGCAAATAGTGGTGTCACTTACGTCATTTAGTAGATATTTAATTAATTAACATAATTAGTATTTATATTAATAAGATTTTTTTTTAAATCCCACTGATTTCCCAGAACATTGAAATAATTATTTATTTTTGACAAAAAAAAAAATCTAACTATTTATTGCACACAATAAATAAAATAAAAAAACGATACACAATTTTTTTTAATTCAATCTTTATTCAAGTTAAAAGTCAAAATTTGATTTGAAAATAAACTATTATACTTAGTGCAGAGAATGGATTTATAAAAAAATAAAATAAAATATGACCCAAATATTTTTGTATACTATTCAATTTAAAACTCATAACTTGATAATAATAAATAATTATATATGCATATATATATATATATATATATATATATATATATATATATATATTGCACAGAATACATTAATAAAAACATTATAGAAAAATGTTTTATTTAATATTTTTTCTATGTAAGTCATCATTTGAATTAAGTCAAATATTAGTACATCTACTGCACAGAATAATTAAATAAAAATATATAATGAAACATGTTACAATTATTTTTTCACTTAATTATTCCATTTATATTTAATAATTAGATTGTAAGTGCAAAAAATAATGAATAAAAAATTAAATGAAACATTTTACAAATATTTTCTATTTAATTATCATTCAACAAAAAAATTGTATTATTTTATTGGCACATATTTTATTTGTGTTCTTTTTTTCTATTCGTTGATTAAAACATTTAATTTTTTACAAATAATCGCCCCCAAAAAAATTTAAATAACAAATAGTGGTGTCACTGACCTCATTTAATTAATATTTCATTAATTAATATAATTGATATTTATATTAATACAATTAAAAAAGTCACACTGATTTCCCAGAACCTTGAAGTAATTATTAATTTTTTTTAAAACATACAAACTGTTATTGCTCACAATGAATAAATTAAAAATAAATAAAACAAGATACAATTTTTTTATTGAAATTTTATTCAACGTAAAAGTCAGTATTATTATTATACACAAGATATTATTACACTATATCATTCAATTTAAGTTAATATTTTATTTGAACACATATTAATACATCTACTGCACAGAATCATTGAAAAAAACATTGATAATGCATTTTACAATTATTTTTAATTGAATTATTATTCAAATTTAATGTGATAATGTAAGTGCACAAAGGAATGAATAAAACGAAAAAAATTAATCATGACACATATTGTTTCTATTTTATTATCATTCAATAAAAAAAATGTAATATTTCATTGGCACTTATTTCATTTTTATTATTAATATAATATTTGTATGTATTAAATCCCTAATTGAATTATTAAAATGAATCATCCTAAACAATTTAAATAGCAAAAAGTGGTGTCACTGACCTCATTTAATTAATATTTGTATTAATAAGATTTAATAAGTTAATAATTATTTGTTTGAAAAAAAAATGGTGGTATAGTTGAGAGCAGATCATATCTCACACACACACACGCACGCACGCACGCACGCACGCACGCACGCACACACACACACACACACACACACACACACACACACACACACACACACACACACACACACACACACACACACACACACACACACACACAGAGTTGCTTGACTGTGTTTTAATCATTTATGTATTTGTAACATTTATTTTGATGTATTGACAAGGAAAGTGCGGAGAAAGTTGTGTTTAAGGAGAAGCATCGTATTTGTTTTTCAAGTCCCCTCGTGTACTTGCTGTCTTGGAGCAGTTTCATATTCCCGACACGTCCTCAAATAGAAACAAGTTCCAGTAAAAAGGTGACGACAACAGAAAAAGGTGCAAAGGTTCACGCCGTGTCAACAAGAGCACACAAGTTGAAAATAACTCCCTTTAAATGATAATCATTATTATTAATAACTTCACGTTTGTTTCCATTTTTGTTTTTTTGTTTTTTAAGCCATAAAAAGCTCCACAATTAAAAGAAATTGTGCGGAGAAAGAAAGCTGAGATTGTGTAGCGTGTCGACTACTATCACTGCAACACGCTGTCTTCATCTTTTGCTTTCACTTTTGCTTTCCAGCAAAAAACATCAATGTGAATTATGAATGAAGTCTCACAAGGTACGTTACTGCACACACACACACACACACACACACATGTTAGCACCGCATGCTAGCTGACTGTAGTGTAGCTCATTACTTACTGTTAGCATCTTTTATCAGGTGTGCCAGAACATCATTTAGTTGATTTTAATGCAATCCTTTTCAAGCCATATTCAGTTGAATATGCTACAAAGACAACATATTTCATGTTCAAACTCATAAACATTTTTCTTTTTGTGTGCGAATAATCATTAAATTTAGAATTTGATGCCAGCAACACAAAAAAAGTTGGGAAAGGTGGCAATAAATACTGATAAAGTTGAGGAATGCTCATCAAACACTTATTTGGAACATCCCACAGGTGTGCAGGCTAATTGGGAACAGGTGGGTGCCATGATTGGGTAGAAAAGCAGCTTCCCAAAAAATGCTCAGTCTTTCACAAGAAAGGTTGGGGCGAGGTACACCCCTTTGTCCACAACTGTGTGAGCAAATAGTCAAACAGTTTAAGAACAACCTTTCTCAAAGTGACATTGCAAGAAATTGAGGGATTTCAACATCTACGCTCCATAATATCATCAAAAGGTTCAGAGAATCTGGAGAAATCACTCCACGTAAGCGACATGGCCGGAAACTAACATTGAATGACCGTGACCTTCCATCCCTCAGACGGCACTGTATCAAAAACCGACATCAATCTCTAAAGGATATCACCACATGGGCTCAGGAACACTTCATAAAACCACTGTCACTAAATACAGTTTGTTGCTACATCTGTAAGTGCAAGTTAAAGAGCTACTAAGCAAAGCCAAACAACATATGTATATATATCCATCCTTCCATTTTTCTACCGCTTATTCCATTTTTGGGGTCGCCTATCTCAGCTAAAATCGGGCGGAAGGCGGTGTACACCCTGGACAAGTCGCCACCTCAGATAGACAGACAACATTCACACTCACATTCACGCACTAGGGACCATTTAGTGTTGCCAATCAACCTATCCCCAGGTGCATGTCTTTGGAAGTGGGAGGAAGCCGGAGTACCTGGAGGGAACCCACGCATTCATGGGGAGAACATGCAAACTCCACACAGAAAGATCCCGAGCCTGAACCCAGGACTGCAGGACCTTCGTATTGTGAGGCAGACGCACTAACCCCTCTGCCACCGTGAAGCCACATACATATATATATATATATATATATATATATATATATATATATATATATATATATGTATATATGTGTATATATGTATATATGTATATATATATATATATCTATATATATATGTTTATATATATATAGATATATATATATATATATACAGTATATATATTGTATATATATATATATACAGTATATATATATACACACACACACACACACACACATTATATATATATATATATACATTTATATTTTGTATTGAAAAAAAATATATATATACTGTATATAAACACGTCATTGAATAAAAAGTACATACAACATTTTAAAATGATTTTTTAATTAACTAAATGTGATAATTACAATTCACGTGCACAAAAGAGTGAATAAAAAATAAATGATATGATACGAATGTTTTTTATTTAAATATTTTTCAACAACAAAACTATATAAAAACACATCTATGCACACTGTCCCGCCTATAGATCATGTTTTGTTTTGATCATGTTATGTTTAGTTTTTTGGACACTCAGTTCTGTTTTGCACTTCCTGTTTTGTTTTCGTCTCCATGACAACTCTGTGATTTTCACCTTGCCCTCAAGCCACGCCCTTGTCCTCGGCCTTCACACCTGTTTCTAATTATCATAGTCATTATTTAAGCCATTTTTTTCTGTCTTCGTGCTGGCAACTTCACCTACCCATGCTGCACCTCTTTCACGCCCTCCATCACCTCCTGCTAATGATATCCATGCTGCTTCTTCCTCATACTCTTTCTCGTCACAGTAAGTGTTTTTGTTCTAGTTGGTCAAAGTTCTGCCATTGTGCAAGCTTTTGTTTCATGTTCATAGTTTATGCCATCGTGCAAGCTTTTGTTTCATGTTCATAGTTTATGCCATAGTGCAAGCTTTTGTTTCATGTTCATAGTTTATGCCATCGTGCAAGCTTTTGTTTCATGTTCATAGTTTATGCCATAGTGCAAGCTTTTGTTTCATGTTCATAGTTTATGCCATTGTGCAAGCTTTTGTTTCATGTTCATAGTTTATGCCATAGTGCAAGCTTTTGTTTCATGTTCATAGTTTATGCAATAGTGCAAGCTTTTGTTTCATGTTCATAGTTTATGCCATAGTGCAAGCTTTTGTTTCATGTTCATAGTTTATGCCATAGTGCAAGTGTTTGTTCTCATAGCCAAGTTTTGTACCTCCATTGTGAGCACTTTTTATCTTGTAGTAGTTATAGTGTTAAATAAATAAACATGTACTCACGTTCACGCCTGGCTAGTTCCAAATTCCCTCTGCGTCGAAAAACAACCTGAATCCAAGTCCAAGTTTGACACACATATATACATTTATGCACAAAAACATATATACACATATATACATACAGTATATACATATGTACATACATTTATACACTCATATACACATTTATATATATATATATATAAATATATTTTATCATATGCTATCAACTTAGCTCATTGTGTCATAACCCATTTATATAATTGTGTTTATTTGAATAAATGCTGATGACATATTATCATATTTGCTATCTGCCAAACATGTTAGCTACTCTAATGGTAGTTTGTAGCGGTTTTTAATCAATCAATCAATCAATCAATCAATCAATCAATGAACATTTATTTATATAGCCCTCAATCACAAGTTTCTCAAAGAGCTGCTAAGGTTAGCATATCTTGTTAGGGTATGACAGCGATGCTTATCAATTACAGTTACCATAACGCGTTAGCTGCTGTTAGTTTATCTCATTAGCTACTGTTAGCATAGCATATCAGCCGCGTTTGGTTTAAATCACCAGCGACTGTTAGCATGTCCCAGGTGCTATCAGCTTTGCTCCTGTAAAGTCTTCAGTGACTGTTAGCATATTAGCCGCTCTTAACTTAGCTTGTGAGCAAATTTTATTTCCTGCTTATTTCATTTGGTCCTGTTAGCGTATCTTGTTAGCTGCTTTTTGGATGGTCTCATTAATTCATCAGTTAGCTTAGCTTAATAGCAGTTTTTAGTTTAATTC
This sequence comes from Nerophis ophidion, assembly GCF_033978795.1. Classification (NCBI taxonomy): domain Eukaryota; kingdom Metazoa; phylum Chordata; class Actinopteri; order Syngnathiformes; family Syngnathidae; genus Nerophis; species Nerophis ophidion. Next base: position 36,646,991 of record NC_084636.1, on the reverse strand, counting down.
AGCCACTAAGGTTAGCAAGGTAGTTTGTCCTTGAAGTTAGTTTATCTCTCGAGGCTAGCTACTTTAAGTACAACTCGTCCGCTAATGTTAGCATGTAGTCAGGATGACGTCATAAAAATACGACAAAAAAAATTGGATTGTCCTTTTCCGAAAAGGTGAGTTTTTTTTAAAAGACAGACATATAATAAGTGGAACAACGTTTGAGAGCGTTTCCATCGGCGATAATGACAATAATAAAACATGAGTGTTGCATTAGCTTAGCTTGTTAGCTTTGGTAAAGTGGCTAAGGTAGCGCCTTTGTAAGTATAGATGCTACGTCGCTAACATGTCTTTGCCCTTTTTAGTATAAACGCAGCTCCAATTTCATCCTCTCTAGTCGCAAAAACTCTGGATTGTCCGACTCGTCTTGGTCTTGTGGCGAGATCAGACATGTGGAATAAGGCAAAGAGCTTTAAGTGTAATTGTCGACACTTTCGCCAGACGTCGGCTCTGACCTTTACTGCAGGGAATTGAGAGCGAGTCTTTTTCTTGCCCGAACTTACATCGCCGTGATGTGTCTGTCTCTGCTCTGTATTACTTATAACTTTCCAGTCAAGTCTCTGTCCAGAAATGTTGCTACTTCTGCTGCATTCACAATCCCCAAAAGCAGTGAAGTTGTCAGGTTGTGTAAATGGTAAATACAAAGAGAATACAACAAATCCTTTTCAACTTATATTGAATTGAATTAACTGCAAAGACAAGATATTTCATGTTTAATGTTTAATATTTAATGTTCACACTGGGTGTTGTTGATAAATGGCTGTGGCTTTGCATAGTAGAGCTTTAACTTGCACTTACAGATACAGCGACCAACTGTAGTTACTGACAGTGGTTTTCTGAAGTGTTCCTGAGCCCATGTGGTGATATCCTTAACACACTGATGTGGTTTTTTAATGCAGTAGCGCCTGAGGGATGGATGGTGCGTAATATCATGGCTCACATGCAGTGATTTCTCCACATTCTCTGAACCTTTTGATGATATTACGGAGTGTAGATAGTGAAATCCCTAAATTCCTTGATGATAAATGTTGTTCTTAACCAATTTGCTCAGGCATTTGTTAAAGTGGTGACCCTCGCCCTGTCCTTGTTTTATATACACATCTATGTAGAGTCAAGGTTTCTGGGGATTATCCGTTATACAGTGTTCAATACCGGACAACCTCCTTAAAGTTTTGTAATCAATCATAAACATCAAGCAGATAAAAAGTGACAAACATTTTTCCCATCATGCATTAAGATGGATTCAAACAGGTGACATTTAGAAATGTTTTATAGTGTTTGGACATTTTTCATGACATCCACAATGTTCCGTGAGCATGTGTGTTGACATTTGTGTTAGTTAGTTATATATATATATATATATATATTTTTTTTTTTTTTTGCACCATGACTAAGGAAGGTTGTTTGGTTTGTGTGGTTGCTTCAGAGTACTTTCAAGGGTCATTGATGTGATTTACTCACCAAGTCCACAAGATGGCAGCAAACATGTTGGGTTCAGGTACCTACGGGCGTTTACCAATAATCAGGATTGAAGGTGTTGACCTCATGCCACCTCTCGGGTTCAACTGAAGGACAAAGTCTGGACACCTCTGGTGAAGAATATTTAATCAGTTGCATTTTGTCCATAGTTAACTCTTAATTAATCACAATTAATCATCAATAGAAGTGTTTCAGGTTTGTGAAATATATAAGTGTACTCATTACAATGTACTTTCTGGACAATTAGTTAGATTTAGGCAAATGTGGAATAAACATGATGTAGAGTAAACATGATGTAGAATAAACGTGATGTAGAATAAACAAGATTTAAAATAAAAATGATTTAGAATAAAATGATTTGGAATAAACAAGATGTAGAATAAACATGATGTAAAATAAAGATGATGTAGAATAAAGATGATGTAGAATACAGATGATGTAGAACAAAGATGATGTAGAATAAACGTGATGTAGAATTAAGATAATGTAAAATAAACATGATATAGAATAAACTTGATGTAAAATAAACATGATGTAGAATAAAGATGATATAGAATACAGATGATGTAGAACAAAGATGATGTAGAATAAACGTGATGTAGAATATACCTGATGTAGAATAAATATGAAGTAGAATATACGGGATGTAGAATTAAGATAATGTAAAATAAACATGATGCAGAAAAAACTTGATGTAGAATTAACAAGATATAGAATAAACATGATGTAGAATAAACATGATGTAGAATAAACAAGAAGTAAAATAAACATTATGTCGGAAAAGAAATGTAGAAAAAAGATGATGTAGAATAAACGTGATGTAGAATAAACAAGATATAGAATTAACATGATGTAAAATAAACAAGAAGTAAAATAAACATGATGTAGAAAAAAACATGTAGAATAAAGATGATGTAGAATAAACGTGATGTAGAATAAACAAGATATAGAATAAACTTGATGTTGAATAAAGATGATGTAGAATAAACATGATATAGAATGAACGTGATTTAGAATAAACGTGATGTACAATAAAGATGATGTAGAATAAACGTGATGTAGAATAAACAAGATGTAAAATAAAAATGATTTAGAATAAAATGATTTGGAATAAACAAGATGTAGAATAAACATGATGTAGAATAAACATGATGTAAAATAAATATGATGTAGAATAAACATGATGTAGAATGCAGATGATGTAGAACAAAGATGTAGAATAAACCAGATGTAGAATATACCTGATGTAGAATAAATATGAAGTAGAGTATACGTGATATAGAATAAAAATAATGTAAAATAAACATGATGTAGAATAAACAAGATGTAAAATAAAAATGATTTAGAATAAAATGATTTGGAATAAACAAGATGTAGAATAAACATGATGTAGAATAAACATGATGTAAAATAAACATGATGTAGAATAAACATGATGTAGAATGCAGATGATGTAGAACAAAGATGATGTAGAATAAACCAGATGTAGAATATACCTGATGTAGAATACATATGAAGTAGAGTATACGTGATATAGAATAAAAATAATGTAAAATAAACATGATGTAGAATAAACTTGATGTAGAATTAACAAGATATAGAATAAACATAATGTATAATAAACATGATGTAGAATAAACAAGAAGTAAAATAAACATTATACAGAAAAAAAATGTAGAATAAAGATGATGTAGAATAAACAAGATATAGAATAAACATGATGTATAATAAACATGATGTAGAATAAACAAGAAGTAAAATAAACATGATGTAGAAAAAACATGTAGAATAAAGATGATGTAGAATAAACAAGATATAGAATAAACTTGATGTTGAATAAAGATGATGTAGAATAAACATGATGTAGAATGAACGTGATTTAGAATAAACGTGATGTAGAATAAAGATGATGTAGAATAAACAAGATGTAAAATAAATGTGATGTAAAATACAGATGATGTAGAATAAACATGATGTAGAATAAGATGATGTAAAATAAACTTAATGTAGAATAAATATAAGGTAGAATACATGTGATGTAGACTAAACATGATGTAGAATAAAGATAATGTAGAATAAACGTGATGTAGAATAGACCTGATGTAGAATAAATATGATGTAGAATATATTTGATGTAGAATAAAGATGATGTAGAATAAAAATGATGTAGAATAAACGTGATGTAGAATAAATATGATGTTGAATAAAGATGATGTAGAATAAAGATGATGTAGAATAAATATGATGTTGAATAAAGATGATGTAGAATAAGATGATGTAGAATAAAGATGATGTAGAATAAATATGATGTTGAATAAAGATGATGTAGAATAAGATGATGTAGAATAAACTTGATGAAGAATAAAGATGGTATAGAATACAGATGATGTCGAATAGTTTGAGAATAAAGAAGATAAGAGTAAGTATTGTAGCTGCTGTCAATCAATGATCAGGTGAAGGTGTGAATGGATGGATGAATGAATGAAGGTGTAATCAATGCTAGGATGATTTTCTCACCTGTTAGTGTGACATCACATTAGTCAGCCTGTCATTCTTCTTCTCTTTCTTCTTCTTCTTCCTAGTCTCCTTCCTCTTATTCTTTTTCTTCTCCTTCTCCTTCCCCTTATTCTTCTTCTTCCTATTCCTTTTCATCTTCTCCTTCCTATTCTTGTCCTTCTTCTTCTCCTTCTCCTTTCTCTTCTTCTTCTTCTTCTTCTTTTCCTTCTTCGGCTTCCTCGTCTCCTTCTTCTTCTTCTTCTCCATCTTCTCCTTCCTCTTCTCCTTGTCTTTCTACTTCTACTTCTCATTCTTCTTCTTTTTCTCTTTATTCTTTTTCTCCTTCCTCTTATTCTTCTTCTTCCTCTTCATCTTCTTCCTCTTCTTCCTCATCTTCTCCTTCCTCTTCTTCTTATCCTTCTTCTTTTCCTTCTTATTCTTGTTCTCCTTCCTTTTCTTCCTCTCCTTCATATTGTCCTTCTTCTTCTTCTTCTCCTTTCCCTTCTTCTTTTCTTCTTCCCCTTATTTTTCTTCTTCCTCTCCCTCTTCTTCCTCTTCTTCTCCATCTTCTCCTTCCTCTTCTTCTTGTCTTTCTTTTCCTTCCTCTTCTTCTCCTCCTCCTTCTTCTTTTTCTTCTTCTGCTTCCTTGTCTCCTTCTTCTTCTTCCCCATCTTCTCCTTCCTCTTCTCCTTGTCTTTCTACTTCTACTTCTCATTCTTCTTCTTTTTCTCTTTATTCTTTTTCTCCTTCCTCTTATTCTTCTTCCTCTTCATCTTCTTCCTCTTCTTCCTCATCTTCTCCTTCCTCTTCTTCTTATCCTTCTTCTTTTCCTTCTTATTCTTGTTCTCCTTCCTTTTCTTCCTCCCCTTCATATTCTCCTTCTTCTTCTTCTTCTTCTCCTTCTCCTTCCCCTTCTTCTTTTATTCTTCCCCTTATTTTTCTTCTTCCTCTCCCTCTTCTTTCTCTTCTTCTCCATCTTCTCCTTCCTCTTCTTCTATTCTTTCTTTTCCTTCCTCTTCTTCTCCTCCTCCTTCTTCTTTTCCTTCTTCTGCTTCCTTGTCTCCTTCTTCTTCTTCTTCCCCATCTTCTCCTTCCTCTTCTCCTTGTCTTTCTACTTCTACTTCTCATTCTTCTTCTTTTTCTCTTTCTTCTTTTTCTTCTTCCTCTTCTTTTTCTTCCTCTTCTTCCTCATCTTCTCCTTCCTCTCCTTCATATTCTCCTTCTTCATCTTCTTCTTCTCCTTCCCCTTTTCTTTTCTTCTTCCCCTTCATATTCTCCTTCTTCATCTTCTTCTTCTCCTTCCCCTTTTCTTTTCTTCTTCCCCTTATTTTTCTTCTTCCTCTCCCTCTTCTTCCTCTTCTTCTCCATTTTCTCCTTCCTCTTCTTCTGGTCTTTCTTTTCCTTCCTCTTCTTCTTGTCCTTCCTCTTCTCCTGCTTACTCTTCTTCTCCTCCTCCTCCTTCTTCTTCTCCTTCTTCTCTTTCTTCTCCTCCTCCTCCTTCTTCTTCTCCTTCTTCTCTTTCTTCTCCTCCTCCTCCTCCTGCAAGAGAACAGTCCCATGATGAGTCAGCAGCCAATTATCCTCAGGTGAAAGCGGAGGATGAGAGGATGAGAGGATGAGAGGATGAGAGTGTTGTCCTCCACAGTGTGCAGGGCGACAGCGGGCGACGCCCCCTGGGGAGGCGGGATGATGGCGAGGGCGGCGTGCGGATGGCGGTGATGGCGGGTCAAGTCCAGGCTTGCGTCCTATCGACTTCACGGGCCGACACATTTGTGAGTCAATTAGGGGCGGGGTCACGTGGTCACCTGAGCCGGCCCTGACCTTTGACCCCCGGCCGCCGGCTTAATAGAAACACAAAAGTGAGGAGTCAGCATCTGACCTTCGTCCCGTCAAGTCCAAGGTCATCCCACTTTGTCATCTTGGGAGCTAAACAAGAATGATGACAGCACATATATATATATATATATATATATATATATACATCCATATATATATATATATATATATATATATATATATATACATGTATATATATATATATATATATATATATATATGTATATATATATATATATATATATATATATATATATATATATATATATATATATTTGTTTGAAGTTATGAATGAAGAATCCACACGAGTAGAACCGCTATGGAAAGACACTTGTACTTGCGGTTGAAAGCACTAAGTGGAAGGACACGGCAGCACCTGCAGTGAGCGAACTGGCCCCAAAAGGTGGCGCCATAGCACAAACAATAACACACCTTTTCAGTGTCTCTGCCCGTTTTGTTTTTTTAAAACCTATTTGCATGATTGCCTTCAACAACAAAAAAATTCCTAAATCAGCAGCACCGTTTTATAGGCTGCAGGGTTCAAAGTGTAGGAAAAAGGTCGCCTCTTATAGTCCAGAATTCTTGGTAAATGAGGATAAACAAGCTAAATAGATGAAGAAAGACAGACTCCTCGGTTTAAGGTTTTAGTTGTTTTATGACCGGTATCGTTCACATTGGAACCGATACGGTACCAATTCATAGCTGGGCATCAATAACGGTACTCAATGGTATCAATTTTCGGCACTTTTGTGTGTTGATAAATGTTTTTTTTTTTTTTTACTTTTTTATTGCAACATTTACAAACGATCTGATCATGATAACTGCTGATCAGTCTTTTGTTGCGCCCTACAAAGTGTTAACACTGTAGTGTATATACAAGGGGGTTTTTGAGTTTGTTGTGCCCTACAAAGTGTTAACACTGTAGTGTATATACAAGGGTGTTTTTGAGTTTATTGTGCCCTGCAAAGTGTTAACACTGTAGTGTATGGATAATGGTGTTTTGGGGGTTTTGTTGCGCCCTACAAAGTGTAAATACTGCACGTATTGTGCTTATCACGCCCCAGCTTTTTGATTGTGATTTGCGTCTTAGTTGTAGTTTTCATTTGCACATTTGAAGGTGTTTAAATCGCCGTGTAAAATCGTTAATGCTAATCAGTAGCATGTCAATAGGAAAGCCAATGTATATTAGCATCAAGCTAGCACATTTATGGAAAAGTGGACTTACGTCGAAGAGGTTTTTTTGGACTGGCGGGATGAGGTCACTGGCAAAAAATGTACCATATAAGAATGGTGGTTTTTGGGTTTTGTTGCGCCCTACAAAATGTAAATACTGCCGTGTAAAGATAATGATCTTTTTGGGGGGTTTTGTAGCGCCCTACAAAGTGTTAATACTGTAGTGTATAGATCATTGTAATGTGTGGGTTTTGTTGTGCCCTACAATGTGTGAATACTGTAGTGTATAGATCATTGGAATGTGTGGGTTTTGTTGTGCCCTACAAAGTGTTAATACTGTAGTGTATAGATCATTGGAATGTGTGGGTTTTGTTGTGCCCTACAAAGTGTTAATACTGTAGTGTATAGATCATTGGAATGTGTGGGTTTTGTTGTGCCCTACAAAGTGTTAATACTGTAGTGTATAGATCATTGGAATGTGTGGGTTTTGTTGTGCCCTACAAAGTGTTAATACTGTAGTGTATAGATCATTGGAATGTGTGGGTTTTGTTGTGCCCTACAAAGTGTTAATACTGTAGTGTATAGATCATTGGAATGTGTGGGTTTTGTTGTGCCCTACAAAGTGTTAATACTGTAGTGTATAGATCATTGTAATGTGTGGGTTTTGTTGTGCCCTACAAAGTGTTAATACTGTAGTGTATAGATCATTGTAATGTGTGGGTTTTGTTGTGCCCTACAATGTGTTAATACTGTAGTGTATAGATCATTGGAATGTGTGGGTTTTGTTGTGCCCTACAAAGTGTTAATACTGTAGTGTATAGATCATTGTAATGTGTGGGTTTTGTTGTGCCCTACAAAGTGTTAATACTGTAGTGTATAGATCATTGTAATGTGTGGGTTTTGTTGTGCCCTACAATGTGTGAATACTGTAGTGTGTGGACAATGTTTTATTTTTTTTTTTGGGGGGGGGGGGGCGTTTCGTTGCTCCCTACAAAGTGTAAATACAGTAGTGTATAAATAATGGTGTTCTTTTGGGGTTTGTTGCGCCCCACAATGTGTTAATACTGTAGTGTATAAATAATGGTGTTTTTGGGGTTTCGTTGCGCCCCACAAAGTGTTAATACTGTAGTGTATAGATAATGGTGTTCTTTGGTTTTTGTAGCGCCCCATAAAGTTTTGATACTTTGGTGTATGTATAATGGTGTTTTTTGGTCTTTGTTGCATCCTACAAAGTGTTAATACTGTAATGTAAAGATAATGTTTTTTTGTTTTTGTTTTTTTTTACGTCTTACAAAGTATTAATACTTAAGTGTATAGATAATGGTGTTTTCTGGGGTTTTGTTGCGCCCTACAAAGTGTTAATACTTAAGTGTATAGATAATGGTGTTTTGGGGGTTTTGTTGCGCCGTAAAAAGTGTTAATACTGTAGTGTATATATAATTAGGTTTTTTGGGTTTTGTTGCGCTGTACACATTTTTAATACTGTAGTGTATTGATAATGGTGATTTTTTGGGGATTTGTTGTGCCCTACAAAGTGTTAACACTAGTGTATAGACAATGGTGTTTTGGGGGTTTTGTTTCGCCCAACAAAGTGTTAATACTGTAGTGTATGGATAATAGTGTTTTGGGGGTTTGTTGCACCCTACAAAGTGATAATACATCAGTGTATAGATAATGGTGTTTTTGGAGTTTGTTGCTCCCCAGAAAGTGTTAGTACTGTAAGTGTTGTGCTTATTAAGCACCAGCTGTTTGATAGTAACGTGCATCTTAGTTGTAGTTTTCACTAACACATTTGGAGGTGTTGAAATTGCCATGTAAAATTGCTAATGCTAATCAGTAGCATGTCAATAGCATAGCCAATGTATATTAGCGTCAAGCTAGCACATTTTTGTAAACGTGGAGTCTTGCTTGACTTACGTTGGAGCGTGTATGTGTAACTCTCTTGGTTGGCATTGGAAATTGGCACCGCGACACGGCACCGGGAATGGAGCGGTGCCAAAAAATTACCGGATTCCGTACATATTTTTACATAACAGTGTTTTTTTGTTGTTGTTTTTTTAAATGACAAAGTTAGCAACTTTTTCTTTGCTTCATCTGGGACTTTCAAAAGGTATTTTCAAAAGCTAATTTAAAAAGCGTGCGTCGCTCTTCTCAACGAGCAGCGGGGGCCACCTCCTTATGATGCCAGTGTGTCAAAGAAAAGGCAAGTAAGAAAGAAATGTTGTCTTTTATGTGTTGTGTGCAGTCCAGACGTCTGATAAATCGGGGGATCCAAGTACCTTAGATTAGATTAGATTAGATAGTACTTTATTACGCTGGAGCGTAGGTTCCGGTGACCCTGCGCCCCCTGAGTCCTGCTGATGAGCGCGGCGCCACAAATATCCCGGCTCTGCAGAACCTGCCCAGGCTTCATCGCGCTAACGAGAGTGGACAGCCGGCGTGGAGAATCCGCTCGCCGTTCTCCGTCCGCCAGCGAGTGAAGTCTGGTGGCAATAATGGCGCCGGCGGTGCGTCTCCGTTATAACGGCGAGATTAGATCTAACGCCCGGCTGGCGTGAGAGCGCGTTGGCGCTAACGCCCGCGGTAACCTGAGGTAGCGCTTTCATTAGCGCCTAATTAACCTGCTAACAGTCACCTTGCAGCCGCCGCGCTCCTTACGTGACCGCCGTCCTTTCACCCGCGCTGAGCAGTAGGCGAGACGGCGAGGGGTCACGCTGGCCGCCCGGTCGGAAAGGTGAGTCACGCTGACGAGGCGCTGTCATTAATCGCAATAACGAGCCCGTGATTCACGGCCCGGGCTAGTAAACATTTCTGCCCACTCAGCAGAGTTAGGATCCAGTTTGACTGGCGGTGGCGCCGAGGGTGAGTCACGGTGCGCGCCTCAACCGTCAGCAGCGTCTTTCCACTCCTTCGGACAACTTCTTATGACTGTAAAGCTAGCATGTGCACGCAGCCGGGCTAGGGGTACGCGTACAAATAACAACCAGAAAACTCCCCCCAAGATTTGAATGGGGCCGCTATATGTGCCCTGGACCTCGGACCTGGGGTCGCTCGAAGCCGGCCCACTTTTAAGACTTTGCCAAGTATCTAAATCAATGATTTTTAGGTTCAAACATACAAATTTTGCTAAAAAGCTAGCATAAAACATTAGCATGCTAATATAAGAGAGGCTAGCATACTTATAAGATGGCGCCAAGCATCAAAATCTATAATTTTTAGGGTTAAACATACAAAACATATGATATTAGCTAAAAAGCTAACATAAAATATTAGCATGCTAAAATAAGAAACATTAGCATGGCGCCAAGCATCAAAATCAACAATTTTTACGTTAAAGCATACAAATGTAGCTAAAAAGCTAGCATTAAACATCAGCATGCTAATAAAAGAGACATTAGCATACTTCCAAGATGGCACTAAGAATCAAATCTATAATTTTTAGGATTAAACATACGAAATATATATGATATTAGCTAAAAAGATAGCATGAACTATTTGCATGCTAACACTAGTATGCAATTACAAGATATACTTCTAAGATGGCGCCAAGCATCAAAATCTATAATTTTTACTTTCAAACATACAAATTTAGCTAAAAAGCTAGCATTAAACATCAGCATGCTAATAGAAGAGACATTAGCATACTTCCAAGATGGCACTAAGAATCAAATCTATAATTTTTAGGGTTAAACATACAAAATATATGATATTAGCTAAAAAGATAGCATGAACTATTTGCATGCTAACACTAGTATGCAATTACAAGATATACTTCTAAGATGGCGCCAAGCATCAAAATCTATAATTTTTAGGGTTAAACATACAAAACATATATTAGCTAAAAAGCGAACATAAAATATTAGCATGCTAAAAAAAAAACATTAGCATACTTCCAAGATGGCGCCAATTATCAAAATCAATAATTTTTACTTTCAAACATACAAATTTAGCTAAAAAGCTAGCATAAAACACCAGCAGGCTAATATAAGAGACATTAGTATACTTCCAAGATGGCGCCAAGCATCAAAATCTATAATTTTTAGGGTTAAACATACAAAACATATGATATTAGCTAAAAAGCTAACATAAAATATTAGCATGCTAAAATAACAGACATTAGCATACTTCCAGGATGGCGCCAAGCATCAAAATCAACAATTTTTATGTTAAAGCATACAAATTTAGCTAAAAAGCTAGCATTAAACATCAGCATGCTAATAAAAGAGACATTAGCATACTTCCAAGATGGCGCTAAGAATCAAATCTATAATTTTTAGGGTTAAACATACGAAATATGTATGATATTAGCTAAAAAGATAGCATGAACTATTTGCATGCTAACACTAGTATGCAATTACAAGATATACTTCTAAGATGGCGCCAAGCATCAAAATTTATAATTTTTAGGGTTAAACATACAAAACATATGAAATTAACTAAAAACCTAACATAAAATATTAGCATGCTAACAATAGCATGCTAAAAAAAGAAACATTAGCATTCTTCCAAGATGGCGCCAATTATCAAAATCAATAATTTTTACTTTCAAACATACAAATTTAGCTAAAAAGATAGCATAAAACACTAGCAGGCTAATATAAGAGACATTAGTATACTTCCAAGATGGCGCCAATTATCAAAATCAATAATTTTTACTTTCAAACATACAAATTTAGCTAAAAAGATAGCATAAAACACTAGCAGGGTAATATAAGAGACATTAGTATACTTCCAAGATGGCGCCAAGTATCAAAATCTATAATTTTTCTGGTTAAACATACAAAACATATGAAATTAGCTATAAAGCTAGCATAAATTATTTGCATGCTAACATTAGCATGCTAATACAGGAGAAATTAGGATACTTCCAAGATGGCGCCAAGCATCAAAATCTGAAATTTCTAGGTTCAAACATACAAATTTGCCTAAAAGGCTAGCATAAAACCTTACCATGCTAAAATAAGAGACTTTAGCATACTTCCAAGATGGCGCCAAGCATCAAAACCTATCCTTTTTTAGGGTTAAACATAAAAAAACATGATATTAGCTAAAACGATAGCATGAAGTATTTGCATGCTAACACTAACACGCTAATATAAGAGATGTTAGCCTACTTCCAAAATGGTGCCAAGCATCAAAATCTATAATTTTTATGGTTAAGCATGCTAAACATATGAAATTAGCTTTAAAGCTAGCATAAATTATTTGCATGCTAACATTAGCATGCTAATATAAGAGACATTAAGATACTTCCAAAATGGCGCCAAGCATCAGAATCTGAAATTACTAGGTTCAAACATACCAATTTAGCTAAAAAGCTAGCATAAAATATTAGCTTGCTAAAATAAGAGACGTTAGCATACTTCTAAGTTGTCGCCAATCATCAAAAATTCTCAAATTTTTAGGCTTAAACATACAAAACATATGAAATTAGCTATACAGCTAGTATAAAATTTTAGCATGCTATCAATAGCATACTAATATAAGAGATGTTAGCATACCTTCAAGATGGCAGCAGGCATCAAAATCTATGATTCTTTTGTTTAAAAGTACACATATAACAAAAAAGCTACCATAAAACATTAGCATGCTAGTATAAGAGACGTTAGCATACTTCTAAGATGGCGCCAGGCATCACAATCAATATTTTTTAGGGTTAAACATACAGAACACATGAAATTAGCTAAAAATCTAGCATAAAATATTTGCATGCCAAAATTAGCATGCTAACACTAGCATGACACCGAACTCTATTTAATAATACAACCCTAACATTTGACAACCAAACAATTAAACAAGGCGACACGGTAAAGAATCTGGGTATTATCTTCGACCCAACTCTCTCCTTTGAGGCACACATTAAAAGCGTTACTAAAACGGCCTTCTTTCATCTCCGTAATATCGCTAAAATTCGCTCCATTCTGTCCACTAAGGACGCTGAGATCATTATCCATGCGTTTGTTACGTCTCGCCTCGACTACTGTAACGTATTATTTTCGGGTCTCCCCATGTCTAGCATTAAAAGATTACAGTTGGTACAAAATGCGGCTGCTAGACTTTTGACAAGAACAAGAAAGTTTGATCATATTACGCCTGTACTGTATATACCTTTATATACATATATACATACATATATACCTATACTGTATATACCTTTATATACATATATACATACATATATACCTGTACTGTATATACCTTTATATACATATATACATACATATATACCTGTACTGTATATACCTTTATATACATATATACATACATATATACCTGTACTGTATATACCTTTATATACATATATACATACATATATACCTGTACTGGCTCACCTGCACTGGCTTCCTGTGCACTTAAGATGTGACTTTAAGGTTTTACTACTTACGTATAAAATACTACACGGTCTAGCTCCATCCTATCTTGCCGATTGTATTGTACCATATGTCCCGGCAAGAAATCTGCCTTCAAAGGATTCCGGCTTGTTAGTGATTCCCAAAGCCCAAAAAAAGTCTGCGGGCTATAGAGCGTTTTCCGTTCGGGCTCCAGTACTCTGGAATGCTCTCCCGGTAACAGTTCGAGATGCTACCTCAGTAGAAGCATTTAAGTCTCACCTTAAAACTCATTTGTATACTCTAGCCTTTAAATAGACTCCCTTTTTAGACCAGTTGATCTGCTGTTTCTTTTCTTTTTCTTCTATGTCCCACTCTCCCCTGTGGAGGGGGTCCGGTCCGATCCGGTGGCCATGTACTGCTTGCCTGTGTATCGGCTGGGGACATCTCTGCGCTGCTGATCCGCCTCCGCTTGGGATGGTTTCCTGCTGGCTCCGCTGTGAACGGGACTTTCGCTGCTGAGTTGGACCCGCTTTGGACTGGACTCTCGCGACTGTGTTGGATCCATTGTGGATTGAACTTTCACAGTATCATGTTAGACCCGCTCGACATCCATTGCTTTCCTCCTCTCTAAGGTTCTCATAATCATTATTGTCACAGACGTCCCACTGGATCATTATTGTCACCGATGTCCCACTGGGTGTGAGTTTTCCTTGCCCTTATGTGGGCCTACCGAGGATGTCGTGGTGGTTTGTGCAGCCCTTTGAGACACTAGTGATTTAGGGCTATATAAGTAAACATTGATTGATTGATTGATTGATGCCAATATAAGAGACGCTCTCATACTTCCTAGATGGCGCCAAGCATTAAAATTTACAATTTTTAGGGTTAAATATACCAACAAAAAAAAAAAATAGCTAAAAAGCTATCATAAAATATTAGCATGCTAACATTAGCATTCTAATACAAGAGATGTTAGCATACCTTCAAGATGGCATCAAGCAGCAAAATCCATTATTTTTGTTCAAGTTTAAACAAGCACATTTAGCTATAAACCTGGCATAACATGTTAACATGCTAACATTTTGACATGAAGCTGTTTAAAGCTTTGAACCGGAAGTAAAAGTGCCGCTCAATCTTATGGCCCTCCATAGCGTTATACTCATAAGGATTATTCACTCCAAGCAACGTTTGTAAGTTTTACAATATAACAAAACAATTACCGTGTGTATTGTCTGTAGGAGTGTTTTCATGCATGCTACCTTAATATAACGACGCTAGCATTGTAAGCTAACACATTTTCAAGTGTCAGTGTTAGTATTATTAACTTACAATAACATTCTTGTTGTATTCTTTCAGTTTTATGAATTCACCAAAACGTCAGCGTGGAGTTATTGGGTCTGTTTACCATGACTTCTGTTTTATTTGATCCACCGTTTTACTGCCCTGTCACAGAGACTGTTTGGCAACATTTAATGTATATAATAAAACATTACTGCAAAAATAACTCATTTCACAACCTATATATCTGCCACTTATAGTGCATCCATCCATCCATCTTCTTCCGCTTATCCAAAAACTTAGAATGTTGGCAGTATTATAATAAAAGTCCTCATTTTACTCAACGCAAGTCAGAATTTTACAAGAAAAACTGCACATTTGTGCAATATTATGATAAAAGTTGGTGTTTTACTCAATAACCGTCACAATTTTACAAGAAAAGCTTAACATTTTGGCTATTTTATGAAAAGAGTCGTCATTTTACTTGACAAAAGTCATTATTTATAAGAAATCTTATATTTTTAGGGCAATTTTATAATAATTATTTGAATTTTACTCGGCAAAATTATGACTAAAGTTATAATTTCCCTCTAAAAAAATGTCACTATTTTACAGTAACAACAAAATAATTGGCAATATTGTGATACAAGTCAGAATTTTACGTGACAAATGTCACCATTTTGCATGAAAAAGTAATACTTTTACATTAAAAAAGTACTAATTTTACCAGAAAATATTGCAATATTACATAAACATGAAAAATTGTTCCCAATTTTATCGGAAAAAAGTCTGCTTTTTAGTTAAATTTTTTTGTTGTTGAATTTTTTTGTTTGTAATGCTTTTTTAATCTTTATTATTTACATTATTACAGTATGTCTCTATATGCATATTTATTTATATTTTTGTTATTAATTTTGGCCTTGGTGCGCACATTTCAATTGCTTACATATACTTGTTATTTCATATGTTGACCAGAGGGGGAGCACTTTTAAGAAACCAACTGTAAATGGCCACTATAGTCTTAGTAGCGTAGTGTATTTATCACATTATGCTGCCTTTGTTTACTTTTGTACGCACATTAAATCAACAGAAAAATCCTGACTTTGGAGCAATGTTCACGGACTCTAGTATTTGGCTCTCTAGTAGATGCAATGTTATTGGGACCATATTGGGACTTGTTCACACCTCCTCATATGGAAGATACTTTTCCTTCCTCATGTCTCAAGAAGGGCACACACACACACACACACACACACACACACACACACACACACACACACACACACACACACACACAAGTTTGTATTTCTGACCTTCTGGAGAGCTGAAAAAAAGCCTCCCTCTTTAGGAGCAGCCTTTCTAGATATATAAAGATGTGTATTTGCAAGATGAATAATATATAAATACTATGCACACATAACAAAAGCTTGTTGTGAAAAATGACTGGGAATTTTTTTACAGGAAAAACTTAGAATTTTGGCGGTATTATAATAAAAGTCCTCATTTTACTCAACGCAAGTCAGAATTTTACAAGAAAAACTGCACATTTGTGCAATATTATGATAAAAGTTGGTGTTTTACTCAATAACTGTCGCAATTTTACAAGAAAAGCTTAACATTTTGGCTATTTTATGAAAAGAGTCGTCATTTTACTTGACAAAAGTCATTATTTATAAGAAATCTTATATTTTTAGGGCAATTTTATAATAATTATCTGAATTTTACTCGGCAAAATTTTGACTAAAGTTATAATTCCCCTCTAAAAAAATGTCACTATTTTACAAGAACAACAAAATAATTGGCAATATTGTGATACAAGTCAGAATTTTACGTGACAAATGTCACCATTTTGCATGAAAAAGTAATACTTTTACATTAAAAAAGTACTAATTTTACCAGAAAATATTGCAATATTACATAAACATGAAAAATTGTTCCCAATTTTATCGGAAAAAAGTCTGCTTTTTAGTTAAATTTTTTTGTTGTTGAATTTTTTTGTTTGTAATGCTTTTTTAATCTTTATTATTTACATTATTACAGTATGTCTCTATATGCATATTCATTTATATTTTTGTTATTAATTTTGGCCTTGGTGCGCACATTTCAATTGCTTACATATACTTGTTATTTCATATGTTGACCAGAGGGGGAGCCCTTTTAAGAAACCAACTGTAAATGGCCACTATAGTCTTAGTAGCGTAGT
This sequence comes from Nerophis ophidion, assembly GCF_033978795.1. Classification (NCBI taxonomy): domain Eukaryota; kingdom Metazoa; phylum Chordata; class Actinopteri; order Syngnathiformes; family Syngnathidae; genus Nerophis; species Nerophis ophidion. Next base: position 36,630,155 of record NC_084636.1, on the reverse strand, counting down.
GTATTTATCACATTATGCTGCCTTTGTTTACTTTTGTGCGCACATTAAATCAACAGAAAAATCCTGACTTTGGAGCAATGTTCACGGACTCTAGTATTTGGCTCTCTAGTAGATGCAATGTTATTGGGACCATATTGGGACTTGTTCACACCTCCTCATATGGAAGATACTTTTCCTTCCTCATGTCTCAAGAAGGGTACACACACACACACACACACACACACACACACACACACACACACACACACACACACACACACAAGTTTGTATTTCTGACCTTCTGGAGAGCTGAGAAAAAAGCCTCCCTCTTTAGGAGCAGCCTTTCTAGATATATAAAGATGTGTATTTGCAAGATGAATAATATATAAATACTATGCACACATAACAAAAGCTTGTTGTGAAAAATGACTGGGAATTTTTTTACAAGAAAAACTTAGAATTTTGGCAGTATTATAATAAAAGTCCTCATTTTACTCAACGCAAGTCAGAATTTGACAAGAAAAACTGCACATTTGTGCAATATTATGATAAAAGTTGGTGTTTTACTCAATAACCGTCGCAATTTTACAAGAAAAGCTTAACATTTTGGCTATTTTATGAAAAGAGTCGTCATTTTACTTGACAAAAGTCATTATTTATAAGAAATCTTATATTTTTAGGGCAATTTTATAATAATTATCTGAATTTTACTCGGCAAAATTTTGACTAAAGTTATAATTTCCCTCTAAAAAAATGTCACTATTTTACAAGAACAACAAAATAATTGGCAATATTGTGATACAAGTCAGAATTTTCCATGACAAATGTCACCATTTTGCATGAAAAAGTAATACTTTTACATGAAAAAAGTACTAATTTTACCAGAAAATATTGCAATATTACAGAAACAGAAAGAATGTGAAAAATTGTTCCCAATTTTATCGGAAAAAAGTCTGCTTTTAGTTTTTTTTTTTTTGTTGTTGAATTTTTTTGTTTGTAATTCTTTTTTAATATTTATTATTTACATTATTACAGTATGTCTCTATAGACATATTTATTTTTATTTGTGTTATTAATTTTGGCCTTGGTGCGCACATTTCAATTTCTTACATATACTTGTTATTTCATATGTTGACCAGAGGGGGAGCCCTTTTAAGAAACCAACTGTAAATGGCCACTATAGTCTTAGTAGCGTAGTGTATTTATCACATTATGCTGCCTTTGTTTACTTTTGTGCGCACATTAAATCAACAGAAAAATCCTGACTTTGGAGCAATGTTCACGGACTCTAGTATTTGGCTCTCTATTAGATGCAATGTTATTGGGACCATATTGGGACTTGTTCACACCTCCTCATATGGAAGATACTTTTCCTTCCTCATGTCTGAAGAAGGGTACACACACACACACACACACACACACACACACACACCCACGCACACACATTGGGAATGCGCAGGGCAGGGCAGGCAAGAGGGAGGCTACAAGAACACATGTGCCGCTCCTGTAGTTGAATGTCAGCGTGCTCCATTAGCGTGTTTCCCTGCTGTGGATGTAAATAAATCATCTGCACAACACCAATCATCTCCTCCAATAACACAAAATGAGAGTCTGCGCTCGGCTAAGTCAATTACACCAAAGTGCAGAGGAGGCATGCACGGCGAGCAGCAGGAGGAGGAGGAGGAGGAGGAGGAGGAGGGTTCACTCGGCCAGAAAATGCTGAAATCTGAATAAAAACCTGCGGGCTTTCAAGCTCTTTACCGTCACCTCGCATGAAAGTCTAATTCGCCGCTTATTAATTCATAAGCCATTAGTCAGATATTTCTCGGACAAAAAGCGGCGACACAAAGAAGATGCATTTAGCCTGTAAGCTGAGGCCATTACGGGCCGGCCAGGCAGGGAGTGATGCTAACTGTGTGCCCACAGAAGGTACCTCTTTTCTGCCGCGCTTCACTTCTTTTTACACTTGTTAGACGACGTGACTTCAGCCATGTGCGCCAGTAAAAGTGTTTGATTGTCCAAGGTGAGTGGAGTGTGTGGATGTTGGAAGACTTCAAAGGGGATGAGAAATGTGGGAAATGGAGAGGTTTGTATATTGTCTATTTATTGTTATTGGGGGGGAAATTCCTGGTAATTTCGAGAAAAACGGGAATTCGTAGGACTATTTTTTTCAGTTTTGTAGTCCAAATTAAGACAAATGTTTTGAAGGTGGAAGGATAAAAAAAATTGAAAAAAATGTGGACTATGAAAACATTCCAGGAAGACGTGAAAATAAGGGTTTGAAAAAAAGGGTATTCCTGGAATATTTTTTATTTTTTTTTAGACTTGGTAAATGTTAGTTTGATTGTCCAAGGTGAGTGGAGTGTGTGGATGTTGGAAGGCTTCAAAGGGGAGGAGAAATGTGGGATATGGAGAGGTTTGTATATTGTCTATTCATTGTCAATGGGGGGGGGAATTCCTGGTAATTTCAAGAAAACCAGCAATTTGTAGGAATTGTTTTATTTATTTTGTATGAAAACATTCCAGGAAGAGGTGAAAATAAGGGTTTGAAAAAAGGGTGTTGCTGGAATATATATATATATTTTTTTAAACTTGGTAAATGTTAGTTTGATTGTCCAAGGTGAGTGGAGTGTGTGGATGTTGGAAGACTTCAAAGGGGAGGAGAAATGTGGGATATGGAGAGGTTTGTATATTGTCTATTTATTGTCAATGGGGGGAAATTCCTGGTTATTTTAAGAAAACCGGGAATTCGTAGGACTATTTTTTTCGTTTTGTAGTCCAAATGAAGAAGAATGTTTTGAAGGTGGAAGGGTAAAAAAACATGTGGACTTTGAAATATTTCCAGGAAGAGGGGAAAATAACAATTCCTGGATTTTTTTGATTTTTTTTAAACTTGGTAAATGTTAGTTTGATTGTCCAAGGTGAGTGGAGTGTGTGGATGTTGGAAGACTTCAAAGGGGATGAGAAATGTGGGATATGGAGAGGTTTGTATATTGTCTATTTATTGTCAATGGGGGGAAATTCCTGGTAATTTCGAGAAAACCGGGAATTTGTAGGAATATTTTTTTAGTTTTGTAGTCCAAATTATGAAGAATGTTTTGAAGGTGGAATGGTTAAAAATGGCTGAAAAATTTGGAAAAAGGGAAATACCTGGAAACAGTGGAAGGTGAGTGGAGTGTGTGGATGTTGGAAGACTTCAAAGGGGAGGAGAAATGTGGGAAATGGAGAGGTTTGTATATTGTCTATTTATTGTCAATGGGGGGGAGGGGGGGGAGGGTAATTCCTGGTAATTTCAAGAAAACCAGAAATTTGTAGAATTTTTTATTTTATTTTGTAGTCCAAACTAAGAATAATATTTTGAAGGTGGAAGGGTAAAAATATGTGGACTGTGAAAACTTTCCAGGAAGAGGTGAAATTAAGGGTTTGGAAATGAGTGATATGCAGTCAATTATATATTTCTCATTTATTGTCAATGGGGGAAATTGCTGGTCATTTCAAGAAAACCGGGAATTTGTAGGAAACATTTTTTTAGTTTTGTGGTCCAAATTAAGAAACATGTTTTGAAGGTGGGAGGGTCAAAAACCGTTGAAAAAATGTGGACTGTGAAAACTTTTCAGGAAAACCGAGAATTCCTGGAATTTTTTTAAAAAACGTAAATGATAGTTTTATTGTCCAAGGTGAGTAGAGTGTGAGGATGAGAGATGTGGAACATGCAGTCGATTGTGTTTCTCATTTATTTTCCATGGGGGGGAAATTCTGGTAGATTCCGGGAAAAGCAGGAATTTTAGGAAAGGGAAAAAAGTATTTGCAATTTCCATGTGTGAATTGCAGTGTGAGGGAGATGGTTGAAAGGTCAGAATCGAGTTAAAAAAAAAAGAATTGTTGAACTATAAATATGTTTGTTCATTTGAACCGGAAAATCCTGGAAATTTGGGAATTTTGGAACAACCGGGAATTTTTAAAATTATAGATAAAAGTTGTGTCCACTAATGACTTACTCCATTCATAGTTACCAGGTCTTAGTTGCAGGTCTACTAATGACTTACCAGGTCTTAGTTGTGAGTCCAATAATGACTTACTCCATTCATAGTTACCAGGTCTTAGTTCTTTTACTTAATTCATAGTTACTAGGTCTTAGTTTTCTTACTTAATTCATAGTTACCAGGTCTTAGTTTTCTTACTTTATTCATAGTTATCAGGTCTTAGTTTTCTTACTTTATTCATAGTTACCAGGTCTTAGTTGTGAGTCCAATAATGACTTACTCCAGTCATAGTTACCAGGTCTTAGTTCTTTTACTTAATTCATAGTTACTAGGTCTTAGTTTTCTTACTTTATTCATAGTTACCAGGTCTTAGTTTTCTTACTTCACTCAGTTACCAGATCTTAGTTCTTTTATTTAATTTATAGTCACCAGGTCTTAGTTTTCTTACTTCATTCATAGTTACCAGGTCTTAGTTGTGTGTCCACTAATGACTTACTTCATTCATAGTTACCAGGTCTTAGTTGTGTGTCCACTAATGACTTACTTCATTCATAGTTACCAGGTCTTAGTTGTGTGTCCACTAATGACTTACTTCATTCATAGTTACCAGGTCTTAGTTGTGTGTCCACTAATGACTTACCAGGTCTTAGTTGTGAGTCCAATAATGACTTACTCCAGTCATAGTTACCAGGTCTTAGTTCTTTTACTTAATTCATAGTTACTAGGTCTTAGTTTTCTTACTTTATTCATAGTTACCAGGTCTTAGTTTTCTTACTTCATTCATAGTTACCAGGTCTTAGTTCTTTTACTTCAGTCATAGTTACCAGGTCTTAGTTTTCTTACTTAATTCATAGTTACCAGGTCTTAGTTCTTTTACTTCAGTCATAGTTACCAGGTCTTAGTTTTCTTACTTCACTCAGTTACCAGATCTTAGTTCTTTTATTTAATTTATAGTCACCAGGTCTTAGTTTTCTTACTCCATTCATAGTTACCAGGTCTTAGTTGTGTGTCCACTAATGACTTACTTAAATAAATAAATAAATGGGTTGTACTTGTATAGCGCTTTTCTACTTCCTTCATTAGTTTTCTTAGTTCACTCATAGTTACCAGGTCTTAGTTTTCTTACTGTATTCATAGTTACCAGATTTTAGTCCACTAATGACTTACTCCATTCATAGTTACCAGGTCTTAGTTTTTTCACTTCATTCATAGTTACCAGGTCTTAGTTTTCTTACTTTATTCATAGTTACCAGATTTTAGTCCACTAATGACTTACTCCATTCATAGTTACCAGGTCTTAGTTTTTTCACTTCATTCATAGTTACCGGGTCTTAGTTCTTTTACTTAATTCATAGTTATCAGGTCTTAGTTTTCTTACTTCATTCATAGTTACCAGGTCTTAGTTTTCTTAGTTCACTCATAGTTACCAGGTCTTAGTTTTCTTACTGTATTCATAGTTACCAGATTTTAGTCCACTAATGACTTACTCCATTCATAGTTACCAGGTCTTAGTTGTGTGTTCACAAACGACATACTCCATTCATAGTTACCAGGTCTTAGTTGCGGGTCTACTAATGACTTACTCCATTCATAGTTACCAGGTCTTAGTTTTCTTACTTCATTCATAGTTACCAGGTCTTAGTTTTCTTACTTCATTCATAGTTACCAGGTCTTAGTTGTGTGTCCACTAATGACTTACTCCATTCATAGTTACCAGGTCTTAGTTCTTTTACTTAATTCATAGTTACCAGGTCTTAGTTCTTTTACTTAATTCATAGTTACCAGGTCTTAGTTCTTTTACTTCAGTCATAGTTACCAGGTCTTAGTTGTGTGTCCACTAATGACTTACTCCATTCATAGTTACCAGGTCTTAGTTTTTTCATTTCATTCATAGTTACCGGGTCTTAGTTCTTTTACTTAATTCATAGTTATCAGGTCTTAGTTTTCTTACTTCATTCATAGTTACCAGGTCTTAGTTTTTTCACTTCATTCATAGTTACCAGGTCTTAGTTTTTTCACTTCATTCATAGTTACCAGGTCTTAGTTTTCTTACTTTATTCATAGTTACCAGGTCTTAGTTTTCTTACTTCATTCATAGTTACCAGGTCTTAGTTTTTTCACTTCATTCATAGTTACCAGGTCTTAGTTTTCTTACTTTATTCATAGTTACCAGGTCTTAGTTGAGTCCACTAATGACTTACTCCATTCATTATTACCAGGTCTTAGTTTTTTTACTTCATTCATAGTTACCAGGTCTTAGTTGTGAGTCCACTAATGACTTACTTAATTCATAGTTACCAGGTCTTAGTTTTCTTACTTCAGTCATAGTTACCAGGTCTTAGTTGTGAGTCCACTAATGACTTACTTCATTCATATTAAATGAGTTTTTCAGTTTTATTTTGAAAGGAGGCGCTGGGGGCCACATGTTACACCTGATGCTTAAATAGTGAATGGAGGTCCAGGCCGCGGTCTTGTCCTCTCCACACACACACACACACACACACACAGGTGATGTTCATGTGTTGAACAGGACCAGCAGGTTGCAGACTCTGAAGAAGGTTCTAGTCAGGGAACCAGAGTCATGAATAAGTCACAGCGCCCCCGGACTTTGGAGTGAAGGCGGCCGGGCTCTGACACTGACACCTTTCATGTGCTCGCGCTCACATGTCACACACACACACACACACTCACATTCGCTACATGCACGTGTGTGTGTGTGTGTGTGTGTGTGTGTGTGTGTGTGTGTGTGTGTCCTCCAGAGACCGCAGAACAACCACTCAATTTTTTAAAGCTGTTTTCTCCCCCCGAGCGAGGCCAGCGTGGTGTCAAGGCTCAAATAAAGACTCCCAGGCCGAGTAATTGACTGTAATTAAGCAATTAAGAAGCCGGGGCGAGCGAGCGAGCGAGAGAGAGAGAGAGAGAGAGAGAGAGAGGGTTGTCCACACCGCCTCATGGGGAGGATGCGAGGGGGAATACGCCAACATACGGACCACGCTCCCTCCCACTGGAGTTGGACCGCCCCGTCATGAAAGCTGGCCTTTTTTAATTTATTTATTTTATTTATTTAATTTTTTTATTAATCATTCAACAATACCATAATAATGCAATCAAATTCCAAAACCATGTTAATTTGTTAATAAACAAAGTACTTTATGTTGCGTTCAAAGCGTACAAACTATCAGTAAAATAGGAACTTTTGTCCAGGCCAGAACCAATTATTCATATTTACATAATTTTTCTTCACTCTACGAACGTCTCGATTCATGAACCCCGTTCAAGTTCGTACATCCATGTTCACTGTGGTTTTTAAAGTGATTTCTGATCATTTGTGAGGGCACGTGTTGGCAGAGCATTGCATTTAGGACAGTTCAGCTCGTTGTTGTTTTTTGGGCTTGTTAATAAACAGAGTTGTTTACTACAGTACTTTAAGTTGCGTTCAAAGCGTACAAACCTTCAGTAAAATAGGAACTTTTGTGGAGGCCGGAACCAATTATTCATATTTACATCATTTCTCATGGGGAGATTTGCTTCACTATACGAACGTCTCGATTCATGAACCCTGTTCAAGTTCATACATCCATGTTCACTGTGGTTTTTAAAGTGATTGCTGATCATTTGTGAGGGCACGTGTTTGCAGAGCATTGCATTTAGGACAGTTCAGCTTTTTGTTATTTTTTGGGGTTGTTAATAAACAGAGTTGTTTAATATCGTATTATAAGTTGCGTTCAAAGCGTACAAACCTTCAGTAAAACAGGAACTTTCGTCGAGGCCGGAACCAATTATTCATATTTACATAATTACTCATGGGGTGATGTGGTTCGCTATACGAACGTCTGGATTCATGAACCCTGTTCAAGTTCGTACATCCATGTTCACTGTGGTTTTTAAAGTGATTTCTGATCATTTGTGAGGGCACGTGTTGGCAGAGCATTGTATTTTGGACAGTTCAGCTCGTTGTTTTTTGGGCTTGTTAATAAACAAAGTTGTTTAATATAGTATTATAAGTTGAGTTCAAAGCGTACAAACCTTCAGTAAAATAGGAACTTTCGTCCAGGCCGGAACCAATTATTCATATTTACATAATTACTCATGGGGTGATGTGGTTCGCTATACGAACGTCTGGATTCATGAACCCTGTTCAAGTTCATACATCCATGTTCACAGTGGTTTTTAAAGTGATTTCTGATCATTTGTGAGGGCAGGTGTTGGCAGAGCATTGTATTTTGGACAGTTCAGCTCGTTGTTGTTTTTGTGGGGTTGTAATAAACAGACAGTTGTTTAATATAGTACTTTAAGTTGCGTTCAAAGCGTACAAACCTTCAGTAAAATAGGAACTTTCGTCGAAGCCGGAACCAATTATTCATATTTACATCATTTCTCATGGGGAGATTTGCTTCACTATACGAACGTCTCGATTCATGAACCCCGTTCAAGTCCGTACATCCATGTTCACTGTGGTTTTTAAAGTGATTTCTGATCATTTGTGAGGGCACGTGTTGGCAGAGCATTGCATTTAAGACAGTTCAGCTTTTTGTTGTTTTTTGGGGTTGTTAATAAACAGAGTTGTTTAATATAGTATTATAAGTTGCGTTCAAAGCATACAAACCTTCAGTAAAACAGGAACTTTCGTCCAGGCCGGAACCAATTATTCATATTTACATAATTACTCATGGGGTGATGTGGTTTGCTATACGAACGTCTGGATTCATGAACCCTGTTCAAGTTCGTACATCCATGTTCACTGTGGTTTTTAAAGTGATTTCTGATCATTTGTGAGGGCACGTGTTGGCAGAGCATTGTATTTTGGACAGTTCAGCTCGTTGTTTTTTGGGCTTGTTAATAAACAAAGTTGTTTAATATAGTATTATAAGTTGAGTTCAAAGCGTACAAACCTTCAGTAAAATAGGAACTTTCGTCCAGGCCGGAACCAATTATTCATATTTACATAATTACTCATGGGGTGATGTGGTTCGCTATACGAACGTCTGGATTCATGAACCCTGTTCAAGTTCATACATCCATGTTCACAGTGGTTTTTAAAGTGATTTCTGATCATTTGTGAGGGCAGGTGTTGGCAGAGCATTGTATTTTGGACAGTTCAGCTCGTTGTTGTTTTTGTGGGGTTGTAATAAACAGACAGTTGTTTAATATAGTACTTTAAGTTGCGTTCAAAGCGTACAAACCTTCAGTAAAATAGGAACTTTCGTCGAAGCCGGAACCAATTATTCATATTTACATCATTTCTCATGGGGAGATTTGCTTCACTATACGAACGTCTCGATTCATGAACCCCGTTCAAGTCCGTACATCCATGTTCACTGTGGTTTTTAAAGTGATTTCTGATCATTTGTGAGGGCACGTGTTGGCAGAGCATTGCATTTAAGACAGTTCAGCTTTTTGTTGTTTTTTGGGGTTGTTAATAAACAGAGTTGTTTAATATAGTATTATAAGTTGCGTTCAAAGCATACAAACCTTCAGTAAAACAGGAACTTTCGTCCAGGCCGGAACCAATTATTCATATTTACATAATTACTCATGGGGTGATGTGGTTTGCTATACGAACGTCTGGATTCATGAACCCTGTTCAAGTTCGTACATCCATGTTCACTGTGGTTTTTAAAGTGATTGCTGATCATTTGTGAGGGCACGTGATGGCAGAGCATTGCATTTAGGACAGTTCAGCTCGTTGTTGTTCTTGGGCTTGTTATTAAACAAACTGTTGTTTGATATAGTACTTTGTGTTGCATTCAAAGCGTACAAACCTTCAGTAAAATAGGAACTTTTGTCGAAGCCGGAACCAATTATTCATGTTTACATCATTTTGTTTCACTATACGAACGTCTCGATTCGTGAACCCATTCAATATTTATTCCCTTTAATTTCCCGTTAATTCCCATGTAAATGTCCTGATCTGTGGTCTGGATCATGTCGTTTGTTATTTTCTGTTCGTTTTGGACTCTTTTAGTTCCTTTTTACGCACCCTTGTTCAGTTACCATGACGACCCATTAGCTTGACCTGCATCATGTGTTAGGATCACACACCTGCTCTAATCAAAGACTGTCATTTCAGCCTGTTTTGCCAACGAGTCGTCCTGGCGACATTCCATGCTCTGTCCTGGTGGTTCCATGCTGGTTTCATGCCACAGTTTCACGCTTGTTTTTCATGCCATGGTTCTCTTCAAACTATGCCAAGTAACTTTTGTTTATTCAGGCCACATTTAGCCAGTTTTTGTTTCTTGTCCATAGCTTTGTCTAAGTGTTAGTTTTTTTTTGTATCTTTGCGTGTAGTTTTATAAATATGTTCCTGCCTTCAGGCCTGGTCCGGAATAGTCCGTTTGCATCCCGGGAGAACAAACCCCGCAGAAAGCTGCGTTGCCCTCCTCCTGACAAGAAAGTTTCCAACTTTGAATATTCCTGTAATTTTGCAACCCTCGGATCACAGACGGTGACTCCGTTTTCCACCCATTTGTTCTTCCCCGTTGTCCTCGGTCTACCAGATTTTGCACCCGGCTGACTGTGAACAATTTGACCTTTCATAAAGAACTTTGATAATCCTCTCCTTTGGTGTCAATTGACACCTCCTGGTGTCGGAGCCATGATTCATGTCAATCCACCTGCTGCAACAGCTCCCCAATGTGTGAACTTTCCAAACTAATAAAAAAAGATTTCCTCTGGCACAGGTGTTAGTCTGAGAAATGTGCATTTAAAAGTTGATTCCGGCAGGTTTTAGTCAGATGTGAGGATTTGATTCTGATTCCTGGGGTGACGATTCGATTCAGAATCGCTTGTCGGTTAAAATAGATTCTTACAATCAGAATCAGAATCAGAGGAGTTTTTATTGCCATTGTTTGAGAAGGGGTTCACAAACTAGCAACGTATTATTCTGTATAATAATTATAATGAAACGTTTCCAAGCAGGTTAAAAAAAGCCTATTCTGGTTGCATGAAGGTGTCCTAAAAGTTTTTATTATGGACCGAATTTCCCTTTGGGACAGAGGTTTTATTATTATTCTTTATTATTATTCCGCCGCCTCTTTGAGCTGTAATTTGACCCCCTTAACATGCTTCAAAACTCACCAAATTTGACACACACATCAGGACTGGCAAAAAAAACAAAACCCAAAACTCTAAATTGCACTCTAGCGCCCCCTAGGAAAAAACACTTCCTTTAGGAATGTGGTAGAGACATGAAACAAAAACCTTTATGTAGGTCTCACTTAGATGTACATTTCATACACTGACTTCCTTCAGCAAAAATCAACTGGAAGTTGTCATAAACCCCTTCAAAACAAAAGTTTCCTAAAAAAATTTCATTTTTGCCTCTGAGCTGTAATTTGTAACTTCTGTTAGGAATGTCGTAGAGACATGAAACAAAAACCCCTATGTAGGTCTTACTTAGACCTAGATTTCATACAATTACATCCTTCAGCAAAAATCAACAGGAAGTTGGAAAAAAACCCTTCAAAACAAAAGTTTCCTACAAAAATTTATTTCTGCCTCTTTGAGCTGTAATGTGACCCTCTTAAAATGCTTCAAAACTCACCAAACTGGACACACACATCAGGACTGGCAAAAATTGTGATCTAATAAAAAAAAAACTACTCAAAATTGCGCTCTGGCGCCCCCTAAGAATAAAACACAGACAAAACTGCTACTAGGAAGACAAAACTGCTTTTAACTTCCCGGTGGTAAAGTCGTAGAGACATGAAATGAAAACCTCTATGTAGGTCTCACTTAGACCTACTGTACATTTCATTCATTTTTATCCTTCAGCAAAAATCAACAGGAAGTTGGAAATTACCCCTTCAAAACAAAAGTTTTGTAAAAACCTGTCATCTTTTTTCAAACATTCTCTCCTCTGAGCGCATTTGTTGTGTCAGCTTCAAACTAGCACAGAAAAGAGATTGAACCCTTCTGATTAAAAGTTTATGCAAGAGTTTTTCTAACTGCCCCGGTTTTGATTTTACGAGCCTTCAAAGAACTGCTGTGCTGCTGCCGTCTCAAGATGGCCGCTTAAAAGCAGGAAGCACCAGCGTGACCACACAATGCAGAGAAGGTAGGTACTGTGCGGGTAAAGATATGTTGACTGTGTGAAAGAAGGTGGTTCCAGTTTGACTCCAGGATACAGATGAGGTAGGTAAAGTGCAGGTAAAGATATGTTGTCTGGGTGATGGCAGGAAGCACCAGCGTGTATGAAAGAAAGAAGCACGAGTGTGAGCCCAGGACGCAGGGAAGGTAGGTAATGTGCAGGTAAAGATATGTTGAATGGGTAAAGGCAAGAAACACCAGCAAAAGTCGGTCCCGTCCATCGCTGCTTGCAGCTTTAATTTGTATTTATTTTTTATAGATTTTTGAAATGTATTAATCGGAATCAGAATCAGGATGAATAAGAATCATGATTTGGATGTGGATAGATTTTTTTCTGCAACCCCATCTCTTAGTGATTACTAACATTTATTGATGTTTCTTCAAGCCAGATTGGTTCCAATAAAATATTTTAGTTTTTCTTTTGTTTTCTACAAAATGAAACAACTGAAAGAATATTTCGCAAGTCTGCCGATTACATCATTTTTTTCATCCAGGGCTTTACAGGTGCCATTAGAGTAGAACAAGTAGTTGCCTTCATATTTCGCAGCCTATTGCGGGGTTTGTTCTCCCGAAATGCAGGCGGACCACTCTGGACATGGCGTGCAGGTAGGAACATGATTTATTCCTCAAAATATCAAAGTATTACAAACAACTGAAAACGAACCGACAGAAGAACGTGCCTGATCGCACTCAAAGCTAAAGCAAATACTTAGCATAGACTACGGACAAGGAATACTCACGAAACTGTGGCATGAAGCAAACACTCAGCATATACAAGAGACAAAGCAAAACTCACGCAACAGGTGCATGTAGCAAACAGTGACGCCAGACTGAGCGTGGCGAGCAAGGTGAACCAGAGGCAGGTGAACCCAATTAATCCCCATGGTGACCAAAATAAACCCAGGAGTGCACAAAACAGGAACTGAGGCAGTTCAAAACTAACAGAACATAACAAAAACATGATCCAGACCACAGATCATGACAATATTAAATATATTATCATATTATATATATATATATATATATATATATATATATATATATATATATATATATATATATATATATATATATATATGATGTATGACAACAAAAGACCCACAAAGTTGTGAATAAACAGATATGATCAAAACAGTATCAATCTCACGGAAATTTTCGAGACATTTTGAAAGATAATGAGGAAGCTGGTCACGTGAGCCACAGATCCCTTCCCCATCAACAACAATGCTAATTAAGCAGACTTTGCAATAATTACGTTGGGAACAATTATGATCCAGAACCTTATATTTTTGAGCCCGAAAACAAAGAGGATGAGCAATAAGTTCTATAAGCTGAGTGCTAAACTTAGGTAGCTTTATTGTGACACTATTAGCATTAGCAGAATCGCTAGGTGCTAAACATATAAACGTAACATAATAAAACAAACACTCACTGTAATATTTCCACTCTCGCTGGGATGCTAACATAATTCCGTTTGAATGAAGATTCAATCTCCAAAAAATGTTTTTTTTTTTTGCAAATTTAGGGATGTGAAAGTGTAGCAGCCTTTGGGTCAATAGCCCGATTTTCCTACTAGCAGGTGAGAGATGCATGAATTATAATCTAGAATTTACTTTTAGCAAGTTTGAGACCAAGCAGAAGCAGCTCAGTGTGTCGACAATAGCAGCTAAGCTAGCATTAACTCACCGCTATCGATGCAACCGTCTGTGTTAGCACTTATAATAACTCATATTTGGTTAATTTTCAGGTCATGACATGTAAATGGAATATTGTTGGTACTTTCCGGATGTTTTTAGAAAGTATAATGAGAGGACCCACCACCTGTTGACGCAGTTTTTGCATATTTATTTACCAATTAGAATGCATAAAATATATGTTATTGTCTTACATAAGGATTGTGAATGATAAACAGCACACCTCTTTACAGTGTGTGCCTATTTCCAGTATGACTGCCCTGATAATATGGTCAAAGTGCAGAAGAGTTACTACAGTGACGTAGAATCTTTGGAAATTATCAAAGATATACACAATGGCCGTCTGAATTTGTGGCATTTTGTGATGTTAAGACACTATTTTCACGTACTTTGCAGATTGTAAATACAATTGGATATGATTTAATGGCACATAAATAAGTATATAAGGCATTTTGTGATGTTTAGACGCTATTTTAATATACTCTACAGATCGTAAAAACAATTAGATGGATTTAATGGACACAATGACACACAAATAAATATATAAAGTGAATTTGTTTTTGTACTTTAAGGAACTGATTAACCTACACATCTCTTTCCAGTTTGCGGCTATTTCCAGTATGACTGCCCTAATAATATGGTAGGAATGCAGAAGAGTTACGGAATGTGTGGCATTTTGTGATGTTTAGACGTCTTTTTCACTTACTTTGCAGCTTGTAACTACAATTAGATATGACTTAATGACACACACATAACTATATAGGGCATGTTGTGATGTTTAGATGCTATGTTCGAGTATTTTGCAGATTGTATCTGCAATAACATGGATTTATTGGATACAATGACACACAAATAAATATATAAAGTGAATTAGTTTTTTTTATTTTAAGGAACTGATTAACCAACACATCTCTTTCCAGTTTGCGCCAATTTCCAGTATGACTGCCCTAATAATATGGTCAGAGTGCCAAAAAGTTACTGAATTTGTGGCATTTTGTGATGTTCAGATGTGTTTTTCGCGTACTTTGTGTCAGGCTTGTCCCTGACAGTTTCTCTATGTTTTAGTTTTTTCCTCTGCATTTGTCTGTTTCCTGTCTTTAATATTTCTTGTCCTTAGTTCCTGTCTAGTGCTCTTATTTTGTCAGCTTCCTGTCTTGTTCCCTTAGTACTGTGTTCCCCTTCAGCTGCGACTGATTGGCACCTGGCCACACCTGTTGCCAATCAGCCCGCTCCTATTTGTACCTTCTTTGTCTTGTGTCAGTGGCCAAATCGTTGTATTGTATTGTCATTTGTATTGTCGTTGCCACATGTCGCTCTTGTCGTGTCGTTTTGTTACAGCTTTTACCTGTCGTGCTACATCTTGTCCTGGTCGTCGTAGCGGGAAGCTGTTTTTGTTAGCATAGCTATTTCCAGTGTTTCTGTTTCTTATCCTCTAGCTTCCATGCTAAAGTTCCTTTTTGTTTTTTGTTAGCTTCTATGCTAAAGGCCTTTTGTTTTTTATCCGCCCACGTGCGCGCTTTTGGTTTGACCCCTTTTGTCTTAGTATTTATATTAAAATCTTGTTTGCTCACTCCATGCCTGCCTCCATCTCTGCACCTTGGGGTTCATCAACAAATAGCCGCTTGTAACTACTATTAGATATGATATAATGACACACAAATAAGCATATAAAGTGGTGGCCATCTTTACCCACGTGCAGCAGTTTGGGGGTACACCATCTTTTCCGAGATGGTGTATTCTGGACCAGAGAGTTCTCATCACTGGAAGTAGCGGCTCGCCCGCCGGAGAAGCCTTTCAAGGACGGCGGCAACGAGATATCTGACATTATTCGTGGAGCGGAGAGTCAGCGCCGGCCTTGTGTGGAGAAATAAGACGCTCTTAAACTATGGACTGCAGCCGGCGCCCCGACTTCAAAACAACCCCCCTGACCTGAGCCTCCAAGCAACTTCTCCTGGGCTTTCATTATTAATATGTTTTCTCTCTGACCCGGGACATTAAATAAAACATTGTGCGCTTCATGAAAGATTATGAAAGAGCAGAATGTAAGCAGCAGGAGGTGTAAAGTCAGCACAATTCACTGTGGTGTATAATGTCAATGCCTGCACCACCACCAGCACCACCACCACCACTCACCCCACCTCCAGCGCCCTGCGGGCATATTGGCGGAACTACCAATGGATGCTAAGCTTTTTCCGACAAAGCTCCGAAGATAAAGTATCTGCCTTTTATCCCCCCTGCAAATCAATTCTGGGCCTTACAGCAAAATCCCATAAAATAACTTCAAACAGCACTACTTACTCCCAAAATGTGTATTATAGCTACATCTCTTTGAAGAGCAGCGCTCAAGTTTGGGAGGAAAATGATTTAAGTGTTATCTGCTAAGACGGCGGCGTGTCAGCACTTCACCTCAGTTTTTCTTCACATGTCAAACTCGCAGCGCTGAGCGCTCGCTGGTCGGCTCGCTGGCCGGCTCGCTGGCCGGCTCGCTGGCTAGGGTCGGCCCCCAAACGCCAACGCCCGCTTGGAAGCTGGCCCTTCAGTGGGCTGATGTACAATATACACACTAAAATTAGTATGTATATATATATATATATATATATAGTAGTAACACACACCTTAATAACAATACGTAATATGTACACACTTCAAATATGTATATAATGTAGTAACATACACCTTCATAACAATATGTACTTCCGGAATCAAAGACGAGTGTGTTTTCTAATCATGGAAGACTTGCTTACAGACAATGAAAACAACTATTTTGGGGCCAATTGAGGATTCCCAACCTTATTTTTTGAAGCTGAATATACTGAGGATGAACTACTGCTTATAGAAGCCAGCACGGAGGAAGACTGAGACGTTGGAGCAGACGCATGCCGAGAGATTCAATCAATCAATCAATGTATTTTATTTCGGCAATCTTCATATAAAACAAAGAACAACAACAAGAAAAGAAAAAAAAAACAAAAAAACACTAATTTGAGCAATGATTAAGCCGAAAGGGTGTAGGTTGAAGCAACGCTTATATAAACCTATCCCATCACAACAAGAACAAGGTTCAAAATATATAAAATCTAAAACATGCTTCACTTATTACTTTTTTTTTTAAACAATATATATGCAACATATATGTAGCACACGTCTCATATACACAGTTCAACATTTAAATCAAACATATACATTTGTACACTTATATATATATATATATATATATATATTATATATACACAATGTATTTAAATTCCATATAAAGATTGAGGTGAAAGTGACTCCGAACTGCAAAATGTGGAGTTTGAAGTCATGCTATTTCGACATAACTGGAGTGCTTACCCAAATAAACTGGGAACAAAGGACAACTGTCTATTGAGTGAGCCACACTTTAATATCACGTCATGCATGTTATTACAACGACAGTACAGACACTCTAACCATAGCACGCAGATGTGTTAGTACACTAGAACATAGTTCCTGAGTGTTCACTCTTAAAATAACAATGTTGTACACTTTGTTATTGTACAGGTTACTCAGGGTAAATGAAGTATTGTTGAATCCATTTTAAAGTGATTTAGAGGTATAGTTTATTGCTAACATTAGCTGCATTGCTAACCATTTAGAACGAGTCCGTTTTTACATGTTAGAATGCAAAAAACCCCCAAATTTTTGTCTTCTTCCCTCTCATAATGATTGCAAAAGATCGGCAAAAATTTAAAAAAAGTGCAGTTCCCTTTTAAGACGCGCCACACTGACGTATCCAACATGTAAACAAAGTATTTCTAACATCACCGGCAGGTGTTTACAATTTATGTACAAGCAACCTGAACAGAACTAGGGAAAGGTAGAAAAACTCTTATATTTTATAAGACAAAAGAGCAACAGTGCTAAATAAATTATATATATATATATTTTTTTTTTTTACTGTAAAGCAGCAGTAAAACGGCTGATCAAACAAAACAGAAGTCATGGTCATGGACCCACTAGCTGCGCAAGCTAGCTCTCCAATCAGCTAAACAGACACAATAACTCCACGCTGATGTTTTAGTGAATTTACTGAGGAATTTGTGAAAGTGAAACAGTACAAAAATAATGTAAGTTAACAATACTAACCTGGTATACTAACAACAGCAAAGTTTAGTTTAGTTTTTTTGTTTTGTTTTGTTTGTTTGTTTGTTTTTTTGTGTTCCTTTTTGGGGTGGATGTTTGTTCTTTCTCTTCTATGTATAAGTATTGTTATTTCTATTTTAGCTTTATTTGATTTTATTTAATTTTCTCTTTTTGAAAAAAAAAAAAAGTTTATTGCTGTTTTTCTGTTCTGGTCATCTCTGTTTAAACATTAATAAAAAAAATCAAACACTAACAATACTAACATGGAGAAAAGTGTTAGCATATTAGCTCATTCTAACTTGATTACATTTCAACAGCAGGTACAAATATGCATGAAAACACTCCTACAGACATCACACATGCAACAGTTTAGTGAGTAAGAATAGTTTTAGTTATATTGTAAAACTTAAAAAAGTTGCATTGGAGTGATGAGTGAAGTAGCTCTACGAGTAGAACCGCTATGGACGACTAAGAAGACAGAAAACAGCGATTGTACTTCTGGTTCAAAGCTCTAAACAGACACACAGCTCTAAACAAACCACCCGCAGTGAGCGAACTCGTCCAAAAGACGGCAAAGAAAATAACACCATTTTTAAGCTTTTTTTTTTATTTGTATAAACTAGTTGCATTACAAAAACCCACACATTAGCCGCACCGTTTTATAAGCCGCAGGGTACAAAGTGTAGGGAAAAAGGTAGCGGCTGATAGTCGGTAATTTTGGTTACAGCAGGTAGAAATATGCATGAAAAGACTCCTACAGACATCACTCGGGACACTTTAGTGACTAAGAATAGTTTTAATTAGATTTTAAAACTTAAAAACGTTGCTTGAAGAATCCATACCAGTAGAAACGCTATGGACGGCTCGAACACTGAACAAAACCCCCCAAAATGTGAAAGTTAAAAATGTTCCATTTTCAAATCTCGCTGTCTAAACTAACAAACCGTTAGCTCAGACAGATAACAGTTAGGAGAGTTTAGGAGTCGACTTCTCAGTTAAATTACTTTTTTGAAATGTGTATGTACTCCCACTGGCTTGATGGTAAATGTCAGATCCACTCGCTGTGGCCCGCAGCTAAATAAAGGCCACGCGGCAGCACTCCTACATTTTAGGAGTAGGCACCGCAACGTATGCACGCTCATCTTTAAACCGGGTGATTGACGCGTCCGCCTGAGCGGGAATCCAACAGCGTGACCTCAACTTAGTCACTCCGCCTCTTCGCCTGGCACTTAGAGGAGACCCCCCCACCTGACCTGCACCCCCCGCCAGAGGACCAGACGCAGGTCACGGACACGAGCAACGCAAAGGGATAAATAATCGATACGTGCACTTTTGTCAACAAGAGAAACAGAAAGCAAGTTGGCAAAGACTTGGAATGACTTGCCAAATAGTGCTCCTACACACTGCAGCCTGCTCACTATCTTGCAGAGAGCGCACTCTGTCACGTTAACTTTGTTACTTGACTTCCTGTAATAGACTGTCCTTGCTGTAATACTTTCTCCCTTTGACTATTTTTGATTAGGGGTGTAGGCAATATAGACAATAATAATATCAATTATAAAAATGTGCTCAACGATTGAGTCTTTAATGATGTCATCACATCGTGCATTTGACCACGACAAGCACACAAATGTGTCCACACACTTGTAAGTCAGCAATGCTCGCCTCCTTGGCAGAAAATCCTTTCTTACATGTAGCATTATCACTGGAGGACGAGGAATAGCTTAACATGCGACACTAGGAGGATAAGCTAACCGCTCGAAACAATTCCCAATTCAAAATATATATATTTTTTATTGGAAATTTTTTAATCAAATAGTCAAACAAAATAGTTTTTCTTAGATTTAGTTGACACACCGTAGGAGGACTAGCAAACCGCTAACCCCAAGCTGGAGTTCCTGAATGTTAAAGTGGGCGGGTCGATACAAACAAACAGGAATTCCAATAAGTATGATATCATTATTTGGCCGATACTACAGAGATTAGAATTTTTTTTTTTTTGGTTCGAAAAAATCTGTTGTCGTTTTTGTTATTGTGTAAATATTTAGGAAATAAGTTCCTGGACGCAGGAGGACTTAAAAGGCAAAAAACAAAGGATTTAAATTGGAGCAAATAGTAGAAAAAATAATTTTACAGCATATAGTCCCAACCATAGAGTGTATAAGCCGATTCAAAACAATTCTCAATTCCGAATCTAAACTTTTTCAGTAACATTGTGTTTTTGAAATTTTCCAATCAAGTAGTCAAACAAAATTGTCGTTCTTAGATTTATTCGACAGACCGTAGGAGGATAAGCTAACCGCTAACCCCAAGCTAGAGCTCTTGAGTGTTAAAGTGGGCGGGTCGATACAAACACACAAGAATAAAACTAAGTATGATATCATCAATTGGTCGATAGTACAGAGAGTAGCTTATAATTATTTTTTGTCTAAAAAATGTTTTGTTGTTTTTATTATTGTTTAAAAACTCTGAACACAGGACTTAAAAGGCAGAAACTAAAATATTTAAATCTGAACAAATAATAGAAAAGTATTTAAATAGCGTATATTCATGACTATAGAGTGTATAAGACCATTCAAAACAATTCTCAATTCAAAATATACACTTTTTTAATAACATTGCATATTGGAAATGTTCTAATAAAGTAGTCAAACAAAATTGTCTTTCTTAGATTTAGTCGACAAACCTTAGGAGGATAAGCTAACCGCTAACTCCAAGCTACAACTCTTAAATGTTAAAGTGGGCGGGTCGATACAAACACAAGAATAAAACTAAGTATGATATCATTAATTGGTCGTTAGTACAGAGAGTAGCTTATATATATATATTTTTTTGTCTAAAAAAAACTTTTGTTGTTTTTGTTATGGTAAAACAACTTTGTAAATAAGTCCCTGGACACAGCAGGACTTAAAAAGCAAAAACCAAAGGATTTAAATCCGAGCTAATAGTAGAAAATTATTTACATTCCGCACATTCCGGACTGTAGAGTGCATAAGCAGATTTAAAACTATTCTCAATTCAGAATCTACACATTTTTAATAACATTGTGTATTAGAAATGTTATTTTATTTTATTTTATTTTTTTCTAATCAAGTAGTCAAACAAAATTGTCTTCCTTAGATTTAGTTGACACACCGTAAGAGGATAAGCTAACCGCTAACCCCAAGCTGGAGTTCTTGAATGTTAAAGTGGGTGGGTCGATACAAACACACAAGAATAAAACTAAGTACGATATCATGAATTGGTCGATACTACAGAGAGCAGAACTTTTATTTTTTTTGTAAAAAAATTTTTGTCGTTTTTGTTATTGTTTAAAAACTTTGTAAATAATGACCTGGACACAGGAGGACTTAAAAGGCCAAAACCAAAGTATTTAAATCCGAGCTAATTGTAGAAACTAATTTAAATGCTGCAAATTCCTGACTCTAAAGTGCATAAGCCGATTTAAAACTATTCTCAAATCAAAATCTACACTTTTTTTAATAACGTTGTGTTTTGGAAATTTTATAATCAAGGAGTCAAACCAATTTTTTTCCCTTAGATTTAGTAGCAGGATAAGCTAACAGCTAACCCCAAACTAGAGCTCTTGAACAGTAAAGTGGGCGGGTCGATACAAACAAACAGGAAGAAAACTAAGCACGATATCATTAATTGGTTGATAACATGTTGTGGAATTAGTTATTTACACAAATATTTTGTAAATGTTTATTTACATACCTTAACTGTTGCCAAACGGTGTCTGTAACAGGGCAGTAAAACGGCTGATCAAACAAAACAGAAGTCATCATCATGGACCCACGAGCTATCTCTCCAGTTTGCCTAACAGACTCAATAACTCCTCTATGACATCGTGGCTAATTTGTGAAAGTAAAACAATACAACAAGAATGCGGTTGTAAGCTAATAATACTAACACAGACACACGTAAACATATTAGCTAATGCTAATGGCGCTGGCTTGTTTACATTAGAATAGCAGGTTCAAATATGCATGAAAACACTCCTACAGACATCACACATGTGACGCTTTAGTAAGTACGAATAGTTTTAGTTATATTGTAAAACCTACAAACATTGCTTGGAGTGATGAATGAAGAATCCATGCGAGTAGAAACGTTATGGACAGCAAGAGAATTTAAAGCACTAAACAGGGGGACATATTGTTGACGTTAAAAGTGGGCAAATTTGTCCAAAAGATGGCGCTTTGGGGGCACAAACAATAACACATTTTCGGTGTCTAATGTCGGTGTTTATGAAAACTAGTTCTATCCATCCATCCATCCATTTTCTACCGCTTACAAGTTGTTGAATACAAATCATTATATAAGAAACAAACATAAATTAGCTACACAGTGTTTTATAAACCACAGGGTTCAAAGCGTAGGGGAAAAAAAAAAAAAGAGGCTTCCAGTCTGGAAAATACATGGTTCAAAGATAACAGGAAGCAGTGATATGGCAGCAACAGGAAGTGGTGTCAGAACAAAAGAAGAGACGTTGAAGTGTTGGCACAATGGAACAAAGGAATGAAGAATCCAAAAGTGAGTAGAAACGTTATGGACAACAAGACGGACTGGCACTTGTGCTTCCGGTTCAAAGCACTAAACAGGAAGACACATTGTGGACATTAAAAGTGAGCAGACCTGTCCAAAAGATGACACTTTATCACAAATGTTGGTGTTTTATGAAAACTAGTTGTTGAATACAAATCATTATGTAAGAAAAAAAAACATAAATTAGCCACACCGTTTTATAAACCACAGGGGTCAAAGTGTAGGGGGGCCGGGGAAAGTAGAGGTTTACAGTCTGGAAAATATGGTGGTTCAAAGATAACAGGAAGCAGTGATATGGCAGCAACAGGAAGTAGTGTCAGAATAAAAGAAAATATGTCAAAGTGTTTGCACAAAGGAAAAAAAGAATGAGGAATCCATAAGTGTAGAAACATCTGGACAACAACAGAGAACGGCACTTGTACTTCCGGTTCAAAGCATTAAACAGAAGGACATATTGTTGACGTTAAAAGTGAGCAAACTTCTTTAGCACAAACAATAACATACAGTATGTTCAGTGTCTAATGTCGGTGTTTTATGAAAACTAGGTGGCGACTTGTCCAGGGTGTACGTCGCCTTCCACCCGAATGCGGCTGGGATAGACTCCAGCATCCCCCACAACCTCATAAAATGGACAAGCAGTAGAAAATGGATGGATGGATGTTGAATCCAAATCATTCTACACTTTGTATAAGAAAACAACAACAAATGATCCACACACTGCTTTATTTAACCACAGTGATCAAAGCGCAGGGAACCAAAAATAAAGACTTCCAGTGTTTAAAATACGGTGGTTTCGAGATCACAGGAAGCAGTGATATGGCAGCAACAGGAAGTGGTGTCAGAATAAAAGAAAAGGACGTTGAAGTGATGGCACGGCGGAACAAAGGAAGCGCGTAGGAGTGCCGCTCAAATTCCACACCAAACATCTTTGGACAGCAAATCCCGAGACACCGCGGCTACTAAGCAAATCATTTGAAGAAAACTCTGTCACGGAACCACTTAATGTGCGACACTAAATGAGTCACCCGCGTCTCCCCGATCCTTTGTCAGCCAAATGGGAAGTGATGTCGAGCCACTTCCTCTCAATTATGGATGCTGATTGTAAGCTGCTCAGATGGCAGCAAACACTGGAATCTGTCACACTTTGGGACGCATGAAAGATGCACGAGTGTGTCGCTGCACACCACTTTGGGAAAGATGCACGAGTGCTTTGCTGCACCACCACACTTTGGGAAAGATGCACGAGTGCTTTGCTGCACCACCACACTTTGGGAAAGATACACGAGTGCGTCGCTGCACACCACTTTGGGAAAGATGCACGAGTGCTTTGCTACACACCACTTTGGGAAAGATGCACGAGTGTGTCGCTGCACACCACTTTGGGACGCATGAAAGATGCATGAGTGCCTTGCTGCACACCACTTTGGGAAAGATGCACGAGTGCGTCGCTGCACACCACTTTGGGAAAGATGCACGAGTGCTTTGCTGCACCACCACACTTTGGGAAAGATGCACGAGTGCTTTGCTGCACCACCACACTTTGGGAAAGATACACGAGTGCGTCGCTGCACACCACTTTGGG
Organism: Nerophis ophidion; assembly: GCF_033978795.1. Lineage (NCBI taxonomy): Eukaryota > Metazoa > Chordata > Actinopteri > Syngnathiformes > Syngnathidae > Nerophis > Nerophis ophidion. Next base: position 36,606,177 of record NC_084636.1, on the reverse strand, counting down.
AAAGATGCACGAGTGCTTTGCTGCACCACCACACTTTGGGAAAGATGCACGAGTGCTTTGCTGCACCACCACACTTTGGGAAAGATACACGAGTGCGTCGCTGCACACCACTTTGGGAAAGATGCACGAGTGCTTTGCTACACACCACTTTGGGAAAGATGCACGAGTGTGTCGCTGCACACCACTTTGGGACGCATGAAAGATGCATGAGTGCCTTGCTGCACACCACTTTGGGAAAGATGCACGAGTGCGTCGCTGCACACCACTTTGGGAAAGATGCACGAGTGCTTTGCTGCACCACCACACTTTGGGAAAGATGCACGAGTGCTTTGCTGCACCACCACACTTTGGGAAAGATACACGAGTGCGTCGCTGCACACCACTTTGGGAAAGATGCACGAGTGCTTTGCTGCACACCACTTTGGGAAAGATACACGAGTGCGTCGCTGCACCACACTTTGGGAAAGATGCACGAGTGCTTTGCTGCACCACCACACTTTGGGAAAGATACACGAGTGCGTCGCTGCACACCACTTTGGGAAAGATGCACGAGTGCTTTGCTACACACCACTTTGGGAAAGATGCACGAGTGTGTCGCTGCACACCACTTTGGGACGCATGAAAGATGCATGAGTGCCTTGCTGCACACCACTTTGGGAAAGATGCACGAGTGCGTCGCTGCACACCACTTTGGGAAAGATGCACGAGTGCTTTGCTGCACACCACTTTGGGAAAGATGCACGAGTGCGTCGCTGCACCACACTTTGGGAAAGATGCACGAGTGCTTCGCTGCACCACACTTTGGGAAAGATGCACGAGTGCTTTGCTGCACCACCACACTTTGGGAAAGATACACGAGTGCGTCGCTGCACACCACTTTGGGAAAGATGCACGAGTGCTTTGCTACACACCACTTTGGGAAAGATGCACGAGTGCGTCGCTGCACACCACTTTGGGAAAGATGCACGAGTGCTTTGCTGCACCACCACACTTTGGGAAAGATACACGAGTGCGTCGCTGCACACCACTTTGGGAAAGATGCACGAGTGCTTTGCTGCACACCACTTTGGGAAAGATGCACGAGTGCGTCGCTGCACACCACTTTGGGAAAGATGCACGAGTGCTTTGCTGCACCACCACACTTTGGGAAAGATGCACGAGTGCGTCGCTGCACACCACTTTGGGAAAGATGCACGAGTGCTTTGCTGCACACCACTTTGGTAAAGATGCACGAGTGCGTCGCTGCACCACACTTTGGGAAAGATGCACGAGTGCTTTGCTGCACACCACTTTGGGAAAGATGCACGAGTGCTTTGCTGCACACCACTTTGGGAAAGATGCACGAGTGCTTTGCTGCACCACCACACTTTGGGAAAGATGCACGAGTGCGTCGCTGCACACCACTTTGGGAAAGATGCACGAGTGCTTTGCTGCACACCACTTTGGTAAAGATGCACGAGTGCGTCGCTGCACCACACTTTGGGAAAGATGCACGAGTGCTTTGCTGCACACCACTTTGGGAAAGATGCACGAGTGCTTTGCTGCACACCACTTTGGGAAAGATGCACGAGTGCTTTGCTGCACCACCACACTTTGGGAAAGATGCACGAGTGCTTTGCTGCACACCACTTTGGGAAAGATGCACGAGTGCTTTGCTGCACCACCACACTTTGGGAAAGATACACGAGTGCGTCGCTGCACACCACTTTGGGAAAGATGCACGAGTGCTTTGCTACACACCACTTTGGGAAAGATGCACGAGTGCGTCGCTGCACACCACTTTGGGAAAGATGCACGAGTGCTTTGCTGCACCACCACACTTTGGGAAAGATACACGAGTGCGTCGCTGCACACCACTTTGGGAAAGATGCACGAGTGCTTTGCTGCACACCACTTTGGGAAAGATGCACGAGTGCGTCGCTGCACACCACTTTGGGAAAGATGCACGAGTGCTTTGCTGCACCACCACACTTTGGGAAAGATGCACGAGTGCGTCGCTGCACACCACTTTGGGAAAGATGCACGAGTGCTTTGCTGCACACCACTTTGGTAAAGATGCACGAGTGCGTCGCTGCACCACACTTTGGGAAAGATGCACGAGTGCTTTGCTGCACCACCACACTTTGGGAAAGATGCACGAGTGCTTTGCTGCACACCACTTTGGGAAAGATGCACGAGTGCTTTGCTGCACCACCACACTTTGGGAAAGATACACGAGTGCGTCGCTGCACACCACTTTGGGAAAGATGCACGAGTGCTTTGCTGCACACCACTTTGGGAAAGATGCACGAGTGCTTTGCTACACCACACTTTGGGAAAGATACACGAGTGCGTCGCTGCACACCACTTTGGGAAAGATGCACGAGTGCGTCGCTGCACACCACTTTGGGAAAGATGCACGAGTGCTTTGCTGCACACCACTTTGGGAAAGATACACGAGTGCGTCGCTGCACACCACTTTGGGAAAGATGCACGAGTGCGTCGCTGCACACCACTTTGGGAAAGATGCACGAGTGCTTTGCTGCACACCACTTTGGGAAAGATACACGAGTGCGTCGCTGCACACCACTTTGGGAAAGATGCACGAGTGCGTCGCTGCACACCACTTTGGGAAAGATGCACGAGTGCTTTGCTGCACCACCACACTTTGGGAAAGATGCACGAGTGCTTTGCTGCACACCACTTTGGGAAAGATGCACGAGTGCTTTGCTGCACCACCACACTTTGGGAAAGATGCACGAGTGCGTCGCTGCACACCACTTTGGGAAAGATGCACGAGTGCGTCGCTGCACACCACTTTGGGAAAGATGCACGAGTGCTTTGCTGCACCACCACACTTTGGGAAAGATACACGAGTGCGTCGCTGCACACCACTTTGGGAAAGATGCACGAGTGCTTTGCTACACACCACTTTGGGAAAGATGCACGAGTGCGTCGCTGCACACCACTTTGGGAAAGATGCACGAGTGCGTCGCTGCACCACACTTTGGGAAAGATGCACGAGTGCGTCGCTGCACACCACTTTGGGAAAGATGCACGAGTGCGTCGCTGCACACCACTTTGGGAAAGATGCACGAGTGCTTTGCTGCACACCACTTTGGGAAAGATGCACGAGTGCGTCGCTGCACACCACTTTGGGAAAGATGCACGAGTGCTTTGCTGCACACCACTTTGGTAAAGATGCACGAGTGCGTCGCTGCACACCACTTTGGGAAAGATGCACGAGTGCTTTGCTGCACACCACTTTGGGAAAGATGCACGAGTGCTTTGCTGCACCACCACACTTTGGGAAAGATGCACGAGTGCTTTGCTGCACACCACTTTGGGAAAGATGCACGAGTGCTTTGCTGCACCACCACACTTTGGGAAAGATGCACGAGTGCTTTGCTGCACACCACTTTGGGAAAGATGCACGAGTGCTTTGCTGCACCACCACACTTTGGGAAAGATGCACGAGTGCTTTGCTGCACACCACTTTGGGAAAGATGCACGAGTGCTTTGCTGCACCACCACACTTTGGGAAAGATACACGAGTGCGTCGCTGCACACCACTTTGGGAAAGATGCACGAGTGCGTCGCTGCACACCACTTTGGGAAAGATGCACGAGTGCTTTGCTGCACACCACTTTGGTAAAGATGCACGAGTGCGTCGCTGCACACCACTTTGGGAAAGATGCACGAGTGCTTTGCTGCACACCACTTTGGGAAAGATGCACGAGTGCTTTGCTGCACCACCACACTTTGGGAAAGATGCACGAGTGCTTTGCTGCACACCACTTTGGGAAAGATGCACGAGTGCTTTGCTGCACCACCACACTTTGGGAAAGATGCACGAGTGCTTTGCTGCACACCACTTTGGGAAAGATGCACGAGTGCTTTGCTGCACCACCACACTTTGGGAAAGATGCACGAGTGCTTTGCTGCACACCACTTTGGGAAAGATGCACGAGTGCTTTGCTGCACCACCACACTTTGGGAAAGATACACGAGTGCGTCGCTGCACACCACTTTGGGAAAGATGCACGAGTGCGTCGCTGCACACCACTTTGGGAAAGATGCACGAGTGCGTCGCTGCACCACACTTTGGGAAAGATGCACGAGTGCGTCGCTGCACCACACTTTGGGAAAGATGCATGAGTGCTTTGCTGCACCACCACACTTTGGGAAAGATGCACGAGTGCTTTGCTGCACCACCACACTTTGGGAAAGATGCACGAGTGCTTTGCTGCACCACCACACTTTGGGAAAGATGCACGAGTGCTTTGCTGCACCACCACACTTTGGGAAAGATGCACGAGTGCTTTGCTGCACACCACTTTGGGAAAGATGCACGAGTACTTTGCTGCACCACCAGACTTTGGGAAAGATGCACGAGTGCTTTGCTGCACACCACTTTGGGAAAGATGCACGAGTGCTTTGCTGCACACCACTTTGGGAAAGATGCACGAGTGCTTTGCTGCACACCACTTTGGGAAAGATGCACGAGTGCTTTGCTGCACACCACTTTGGGAAAGTCACTCCTGAGATGTTGCATCTCCACCATCAATCTCATATTGTTGACTTCCTGTTTCATGTATTTGTGCTATGATTACATTTAGACCGCCACAGATACATTTACGACTGGGTACTCATTCACACAAAATCCACAGGTTTCACATTCCGGTACATTTGCTGCACAAGAAGTCACGTGCGGTTGCAGACTTGGCTCAAACACTTGGCGTGTAAACAGGCCAAGTGGTAATGTTGCAATTGGTAAAAAAGCTCTAGCATTAGCAATTTTACATGGCAATTTGACAACTCACAGTTTGTTAATGAAAACTACAAACTACACACCAACAACCCACCCACTGCCAACCCACAGCAGAAGCTCCTACCTTCATTGCAAGTTTTGTGTATTCTGTGTAACATGTTAATGTGGGCTTATGGATCTAGATTTCTTTTGTTTTCTTAGCCTCAGACTGCACTCCCTGCCTAAGAGTCCAGTTTGCAACCGGCCATTTGTTTTTATTAATCTGGGACGGAATTGTGCTTTAAACCTGAACCCCCCCCCCCACACACACACACACACGGAATCAATAAAGTATCCATCTACAACAAAGATGCACGTTACAATCAAACAGATGCCGTGTAATATAAGTACAACATTTTACAGCATAAACACTTTTTAGAACTCAACAAATGACAAGACTGGCATATTCATTTTAATGGCAAAGACTATGTCCTGACTGTGGTAACATACATACATATATACATACATATATATATATATATATATACATATATATATACATATATGTATGTATATATATATATATATATATATAAATATATATATATATATATATATATATATATATATATAAATATACATATATATATATATATATATATATATATAAATATACATATATACATATATATAAATATATCTATATGTATATATGTATATTTATATATATATGTATATATATATATTTTTTTTTTCCACATATATATATATATATATATATATACGTATGTGGAAAAAAAAAATATATATATACATATATATATATATAAATATACATATATACATATATATATCTATATGTATATATGTATATTTATATATACATATATGTATATATATATTTTATTTTTTTCCACATACGTATATATATATATATATATATCAATCAATCAATCAATGTTTATTTATATAGCCCCAAATCACAAATGTCTCAAAGGACTGCACAAATCATTACGACTACAACATCCTCGGAAGAACCCACAAAAGGGCAAGGAAAACTCACACCCAGTGGGCAGGGAGAATTCACATTCAGTGGGACGCCAGCGACAATGCTGACTATGAGAAACCTTGGAGAGGACCTCAGATGTGGGCAACCCCCCCCCTCTAGGGGACCGAAAGCAATGGATGTCGAGCGGGTCCAACATGATACTGTGAAAGTTCAATCCATAGTGGCTCCAAGACAGCAGTGAGAGTCCCGTCCACAGGAAACCATCTGAAGCGGATCAGCAGCGTAGAGATGTCCCCAACCGATACAGGCGAGCGGTCCATCCTGGGTCCCGACGAGCGGTCCATCCTGGGTCTCGACTCTGGACAGTCAGTACTTCATCCATGGTCATCGGACCGGACCCCCTCCACAAGGGAGGGGGGGACATAGGAGAAAGAGAAGAAGCGGCAGATCAACTGGTCTAAAAAGGAGGTCTATTTAAAGGCTAGAGTATACAAATGAGTTTTAAGATGAGACTTAAATGCTTCTACTGAGGTAGCATCTGGAACTGTTACCGGGAGGGCATTCCAGAGTACTGGAGCCCGAACGGAAAACGCTCTATAGCCCGCAGACTTTTTTTGAGCTCTAGGAATCACTAATAAGCCGGAGTCTTTTGAAGGCAGATTTCTTGCCGGGACATACGGTACAATACAATCGGCAAGATAGGCTGGAGCTAGACCGTGTAGTATTTTATACGTAAGTAATAAAACCTTAAAGTCACATCTTAAGTGCACAGGAAGCCAGTGCAGGTGAGCCAGTATAGGTATATATGTATGTATATATGTATATAAAGGTATATACAGTATAGGTATATATGTATGTATATATGTATATAAAGGTATATACAGTACAGGCGTAATATGATCAAACTTTCTTGTTCTTGTCAAAAGTCTAGCAGCCGCATTTTGTACCAACTGTAATCTTTTAATGCTAGACATGGGGAGACCCGAAAATAATACGTTACAGTAATCGAGACGAGACGTAACAAACGCATGGATAATGATCTCGGCGTCTTTAGTGGACAAAATGGAGCGAATTTTAGCGATATTACGGAGATGAAAGAAGGCCGTTTTAGTAACGCTTTTAATGTGTGACTCAAAGGAGAGAGTTGGGTCGAAGATAATACCCAGATTTTTTACAGAGTCACCTTGTTTTATTATTTGGTTGTCAAATGTTAAAGTTGTATTATTAAATAGAGGTCGGTGTCTAGCAGGACCGATAATCAGCATTTCCGTTTTTTTGGCATTAAGTTGCAAAAAGTTAGCGGACATCCATTGTTTAATTTCATTAAGACACGCTTCCAACTGACTACAGTCCGGCATGTTGGTCAGCTTTAGGGGCATGTAGAGTTGGGTGTCATCAGCATAACAGTGAAAGCTAACACCGTATTTGCGTATGATGTCACCTAGCGGCAGCATGTAGATGCTGAAGAGTGCAGGGCCAAGGACCGAACCCTGGGGAACTCCACACGTTACCTTAACATAGTCCGAGGTCACACTGTTATAGGAGACGCACTGCATCCTATCAGTAAGATAAGAGTTAAACCATGACAGGGCTGAGTCTGACATACCAATTCGTATTTTGATACGCTCTAATAAAATATTATGATCGACGGTATCGAAAGCAGCGCTAAGATCGAGGAGCAGCAACATAGATGACGCATCAGAGTCCATCGTTAGCAATAGATCATTAGTCAATTTTGCGAGGGCTGTCTCAGTCGAGTGATTTGCCCTGAAACCGGATTGAAAGGTTTCACATAGATTGTTAAACGCTAAGTGCTCATTTAGCTGCTCCGCAACAATTTTTTCGAGGATTTTCGAAATAAAGGGAAGGTGAGACACCGGTCGGTAGTTTACCATGAGGTCAGGATCGAGGTTAGGTCTTTTAAGGAGAGGATGAATAACCGCTTTTTTGAATGCAACGGGAACAGTGCCCGAGGAAAGTGATAAGTTTATAATATTTAGCACTGATGGACCTAATAATACAAAAAGCTCCTTGATAAGTTTCCCAGGAAGTGGGTCAAGTAAACATGTTGTTTGTTTTATTCCATTTACACGTTGTAACAATCCTTCTAATGTTATTTCATCAAAACGAGAGAAACTATTTTGGATATTTGCAGTATCCGCCGTATATACAATTGTATCTGTGTTACTATAACCCCGTTGTAGCTGGGACGCATTGTCTTTAATCTCCTTTCTAATAAGTTCAATTTTCTTATTAAAGAACTTCATAAAGTCATCTGCCGAATGGGTGGAGCTACTGGAAGGAGTCCCTTGTTGGGTTAGCGATGCTACAGTACTAAACAAAAATTTTGGATCGTTTTTATTAATGCGGATGAGATTTGAGTAATAATTAGTTTTAGCTAAGGTAAGCATGCGTTTATAAGTTATCAAACTATCACCCCATGCTTGATGGTGCACCTCAAGTTTAGTCGTGCGCCATTTGCGTTCCAGCTTTCTACATAATAATTTCTGAGCTCTAGTTTCTTCAGTAAACCATGGCGTACGCCTTTTTGGAGCCTTTTTTAACTTCAGCGGTGCTATACTATCAATGGTTTCGCGCAAGGCGTTGTTAAAGTTGTTAGTGAGGTTATCAATAGAGCCCACATACTTTGGGAACGGTGCCATTACCGAGGGCAGTAGGTCCGCAAGAGTCGTCGTTGTGGCAGCATTAATGTTGCGGCTGCTATAGCAGTTATTATTCTTATTAGCTTGCCGAACATGAGTCTGAACTTCGAATTTTATAAGGTAATGATCGGACATTACTTTAGTATACGGGAGTATCATAACTTTGGAGACGGTGATACCTCTGACAAGCACTAGGTCTATCGTATTGCCGCTACGATGCGTCGGTTCATTTATTATTTGTGTAAGACCACAGCTATCAATTATAGTCTGGAGCGCCACGCACGGTGGGTCCAAAGGGGTATTCATATGGATATTAAAGTCCCCCATTATAATTATATTATCGGCGTGCGTCACTAGATCAGCAACAAACTCTGAGAATTCACTAATAAAGTCCGAATAGGGCCCTGGGGGGCGGTAGATAACGGCCAGGCACAGAGGCAGAGGTGTGGCAGACTTCATAGAAAGCACCTCAAACGATTTATATTTATTATTTAAGTTAGGACTAAAGTTAAAGTTTTCATTGTATATTAGTGCGACACCCCCTCCCCTTTTGAGGTGACGGGCAGTATGCGCATTCGTATAGTTAGGAGGGGATGCCTCATTTATCGCAAAAAACTCGTCTGGTTTAAGCCAGGTTTCGCTAAGACCGATGACGTTAAGGTTGTTGTCTCTAATGACCTCATTGACTAATAACGTTTTGGGAGACAAAGATCTGATGTTTAGAAAGCCCATATTATAGGTAGTGGGCTGTTTTAAGGAGTTGTTGATGAAATTATCCGTCGTAGCAATATTAATAATGTTACGTTTATTATGCGCAGTGTACTTAAAATAATTACGACCATATCTAGGAATTGATATGACGGGAATTTTCAGATTGTCTACTTGGCGCTGCGATAAACTGAACGCATCATAATTTGCCACCTCAGTAGAGCGCATGTCTAACTCTGACGTAGTCATAGACACAGTAGAAAAAACATTTTGTGAGTTGTGTATTATTCTACGAAAATTGCTATGTGTACAGGGATCATCCAGCCTGGCGCTGGCTAGTTCTAACTTAACTGACTCCATACCCAGGCTAGCAGGCTCTGTAATTGCCTGTGACCGGGCTTGCTCTAGTGCAGTTAGTCAAATGTGGCTCAATGCGAAGTCTATGTTCCGAGACAAGAGGATAGCGCCTTCCTGGTTAGGGTGAAGGCCGTCTCTCCTCAGCAAGCCAGGTTTTCCCCAGAAAGAGGGCCAATTATCAATAAACGTAAATCCCTGTTGTCTGCAGAAGCTATCCAGCCACCTGTTAAGAGAGACTAATCTGCTATATCTCTCATCATTGCCTCTCCCAGGCAGGGGGCCAGAGACAATTACTCGATGCCTGGACATCTTTCTGGCGAGATTACAAGCCCTGGCTATGTTTCTCTTTGTAATCTCTGATTGTCTCATCCTAACGTCATTGGAGCCAACGTGTATTACTATATTCGCATAACTAGTGGTGCGGTTAGCCTGCCGTACGTGTTTACTAGACCTGTTGCGAGTTAGCTCCCTAAGATTAGCTTCAATGTCAGGTGCTCTGCCCCCGGGAATACACTTAATTGTGGCTGGTTTGCTAAGCTTTATGTTTCGGGTGATGGAGTCCCCTATGACTAAAGTGTGGTGCCCGGTAGACTGGGGTGTAGGACTAGCTAAAGGGCTAAATCTATTATGCGTCTCAACCGGTACACCGTAGCTTGTAGGCCGCTTAGGGCTGCTACAAGCTGGGCTAGTTAGCTCGCTACAGCTAACGCTAGCAGATGTGTCCGCAACATCTAAAGTTACGAAATTACACTGCTCTAACTGGCGGACACGGCTGTCTAGCAAAGCCAACCTATCCATGAGTAAAGTGCACGAAGCGCAGGAAGCCATACTCACAGAAACTTTCCGTCGCCGAGTGGGGTGCCAGCTGTCTTCGGGAAGTGAAGGTCACGGTGGCGGGGGAGAAGCTTCCTTCAGACCGGCGCTGCCTTTCTCCGCTAGCCTCGTTAGCTTAGCAGCTAGCTAGCTGAGGGCGGAGTGGTGAGACAGAGATCGGGTGATTTGCAAGTTAAATGGAACTATTAAATATGTTCGATAAGTTGTAAATAAAGCTGCAAAACAGTTAAAATCACACAGATAGAACGATACTTAGCTTTTTTGCAACAAGAGCAGTCGGCGAGCAGTCATTCACGTTGATATCTTATCCTCCTGTAGCGTGTCTCCTTAATCCAAGGAAGACAATTTTGTTTGACTCCTTGATTGGAAAATTTCCAGAACACAACGTTATTAAAAAAGTGTAGATTTTGAATAGCGAATTGTTTCGAATCGAATCATTCGTCCCAAGAATCGAATCATGTGTCGCCTCAAGATTCACAGCCCGAGAAAACACATTATAATGGGACTACCAAAGGATGCAGCCTGTTGTTGCAACTCCGTACAGTAGATGGCAGCGTAATCATTTTTCTAATTAGCGCAAATGTAAATTGATTTAGAAACGGGATTAATTAGACATGATTCGGTTGTGAATTGATCCTTTTTGCGTGGTGTGTGTTTTGAAGAGCACGTGTGTGTGTTAAGTCCCGTCTGCACTCCCCCAAAAAACGACTCCATTTCGGGTTAATCGGCGCCGCGGGCACTAAGGCGGACGAGGAAGACGCACCGGCGGCCGAAATGTGGCGAAAACGTTTCTTGCCTGACATCCCTGCCGCCAATCACCAGCTGCTCCTCCAGCGCCGCCGTCACAGCTAATGTGATATAATTATCATTCGCGTGCTTAGCCCACGCCTCATTGGACCACGATTAGCGTGCTTGGCTTGGCAAACGCTACTCATGTCGACGCACACAAACCTGGCTGGTTAGACAGCCGTGTTGCCATCAGCACACATCAACACACTAAATATACCGCCTTCATATTCATTCTTTCACTCCAGCACAGAGATGACATCACACGCACGGATGCTCGTGGACTTGATGCCGCGTGCGTCTCACACGCCCACATGTCTCACCAGTAAACAACCGCCGGACCCAAGAAAGTTTCCAGGGCCACCTTTAGGATGAAGAAGGTGGAGAATAGTGTTCAATTTTGGCTGACACTTTTTTTATGACTATAAAGTGCAGAGTTGTACTTGTATATAAGCCACACCCACTAATGTTTAAAAAAAAGAACGATATTTTCCATACATAAGTCGCACTCGACTATAAGTCACAGATATATATGTTGTGAAATGAGTTATTTACACAGAAATGTTTATTTACATACCTTAATTGTTTCCCAACAGTGTCTGTGACAAGGCAGTAAAACGGCTGATCAGAAAAAACAGAAGTCATGGTCATGGACCCGCTAGCTGCGCACGCTATCTCTCCGATCAGCTAAACACACTCAATAGCTCCACGGTGACGTTTTGCTGAATTTACTGAGGAATTTGTGAAAGTAAAGAAAAATACAAAAATAATGCCATTGCAAGTTAATAATACTAACACGGACATTTGAAAATGTATTAGAGTGTGAGCATATTAGCTAATGCTAACAACGCTACCTTGATCACATTATGATAAATACGTTGTGAAATGAGTTATTTACACAGAAATGTTTATTTACATACCTTAACTGTTTCCAAACAATGTCTGTGAAAAGGCAGTAAAACGGCTGTTCAAACAAAACAGAAGTCATGGTCATGGACCCACTAGCTGTGCAAGCTAGCTCTCCAATCAGCTAAACAGACTCAACAACTCCACGCTGACGTTTTGGTGAATTTACCGAGGAATTTGTGAAATTGAAGACAAATACTAAAATAATGCCATTGTAAGTTAATAATACTAACACAGACACTTGTAAACGTGTTAGCATATTAGCTAATGCTAACAACGCTACCTTGATCACATTATGATAAATACGTTGTGAAATGAGTTATTTACACAGAAATGTTTATTTACATACCTTAACTGTTTCCAAACAATGTCTGTGAAAAGGCAGTAAAACGACTGTTCAAACAAAACAGAAGTCATGGTCATGGACCCACTAGCTGTGCAAGCTAGCTCTCCAATCAGCTAAACAGACTCAATAACTCCACGCTGACGTTTTGGTGAATTTACCGAGGAATTTGTGAAATTGAAGAAAAATACTAAAATAATGCCATTGTAAGTTAATAATACTAACACAGACACTTGTAAACGTGTTAGCATATTAGCTAATGCTAACAACGCTACCTTGATTACATTACGATAGCACATTCTGAAATAAGTTATTTACACAAATATTTGATTAATATTTATTAACTTACCTTAATTGTTTCCAAACGGTGTTTGTAACAAGGCAGTAAAACGGCTGATCAGACAAAACAGAAGTCGTGTTAATGGACCTGCAAGCTACGCAAGCTAGCTCTCCAAACAGCAAAACAGACTCAATAACTCCACGCTGACGTTTTGCTGAATTTATTGAGGAATTTGTGAAAGTGAAACAATACAGAAATAATGCAATTTTTAGTTAATAATACTAACAGAGACTTGTAAATGTATTAGTGTATTATTATATTAGCTAATGCTAACAACACTAGCTTGATTACATTACGATATATACGTTGTGAAATGAGTTATTCGCACAAATATTTGGTAAATGTTTATTGAAAATCCTTAATTGTTTACAAACGGTGTCTGTGACAAGGCAGTAAAACGGCTGATCAAACAAAACAGAAGTCATTGTCATGGATCTGCAAGCTGCGCAAGCTAGCTCTCCAATCAGATAAACAAACTCAATAAGTCCACACTGACGTTTTGCTGAATTTACTGAGGAAATTGTGAAAGTGAAGAAAAATACAAAAATAATGCCATTGCAAGTTAATAATACTAACACAGAGAAAAGTACTAGCTCAATTACAATACGACAGCACATACAAATATGCATGAAAACACTCCTACAAACGTCACACATGGGACACTTTAGTTAGTAAGAATAGTTTTAGTTATATTGTAAAACTTGCAAACGTTGCTTGGCATGATGAATGAAGAAACCACACAAGTAGAAACGCTATATGGACGATTTAGAAGACAGAAAACAGCAGTTGTACTTCCGGTTCAAAGTTCTAAACAAAGTAGCACAGAATGGCGCCATAGCACACACAATAACACCATTTTTAAGTTTTAGTTTTACTTGTACAAACTATTTGCATTTGAAAAACCCCTAAATTAGCTGCACCGTTTTATAAGATGCAGGGTTCAAAGCGTAGGAAAATTAAACTTTTCGTTTATGTGAAACTCTTCAACTTTTTTTGGTGACATTTTAATGTTTTCATTCAATAGCAGAATTAACCCTTTTCTCGCTCAAACACAATCTTTGTCTGTGAGGCGGGAAGTTTTTACTTTATTTGTGAAAACATTTATAAATATTTACATAAACAAATACACAAATATAAACAAATATTTTATTACATACAATTGTTTTATTGAAACCAAGGGAATTACTCCCTGAGTTTTTAAATATTGACCAAAAAGTTTTAGTATCGATTGTAGACTGATACTATCCTTGGTATCAAAACTATTAAGATCCATCCGTATTCTTCTTACGTGTTTCCATAGCAACACATCTGGACTGCTATGCTGAGTTTTAACTACAGCAAATATACACTCAAATGGATACTTTTGTCTGGAATTTAAATTCAAAAGAACCCAAACACTCGCTGCCTGACTACTATCACTACTTGTTGTTTTGTAAACATTGATGTGTGTTTTGGAACATCTGTCGGACTTATCGCCTTTTAGCGACACCTGTCACCTCTTTTAATAAACGCTTGTGAAAGATCCTGGAGTCTAACGATCAGCGATGTGTACTGTTCACATTTGAGCTGATACGGTACCGATTCCTGATATCTTTACTCAACGGTACTCATTTTCAGTACTTTTGTGTGTTAATGAAGGTTAATTATTTTTTGCAACATTTAAAATGGAGCTGATTATGATTGCCGTCCAGTTGTTATTTCTTGTTTTGTTATCATTTGCTAGCATGACGTTAAGTTGCAAATTATTTAGGACGTTAGAGAAAGTAGTGTACACTTTCTGGTGTGTTGTTCTGGTTGTTGTGCACTAAGAAGTGTTAATACTGTAAGTATTGTACTTGTTACTCACCAGCTGTTTGATTGTAACGTGCATCTTAGTTGTAGTTTTCATTAACACTATTGGAGGTGTTGAAATCGTCATGTAAAATTGCTAATGCTAATCAGTAGCATGTCAACAGCAAAGCCAATGTATATTAGCATCAAGCTAGCACATTTTTGGAAAACTCTGGCTTTACTTTACTCACGTTGGAGCGTTTTTTGAGTCAATTTCTTTGTTGGGATTAAAAATGGCAAGATTACCTAGAGGTGGTTGGCTGAGTCCGCTCTCAGTGCTGCTGGAGTGATCGCCAAATGCCAAAGTGCAAAGAAGGTGAGGTCACGTGCGAGCCAGGAACCAAAACATGGCGCTATTGGATTTCACGTGAATCGTTCTGTGCCAAGAAAGTACCGGATTCCGTACTGATCTCTGTGTGCCAGTCTTGTCTTTTGTTGTGCCCTAAAAAGTGTTAATGCTGTAAGTATTGTACTTGTTGCACACCAGCTGTTTGATAGTAACATGCATCTTAGTTATGGTTTTACATAATACATTTGGAGGTTTTAAAAAATCTTAGTTGTGGTTTTCATTAGTTCCTGGTTGCACTTCCTTGTTTGTTCTGTCGCCATAGTTAAGTTTGATATTCGACCTGCCTCAGTTTTTTGGGAGACACCTGTGTCCAATCAAGAGATTATATTCAAGCCTGCCCTTTTTATCGCTCGTCCTGGGTTCCTTGTTTGCGGTAATCAACAGTTGTGTTTATGTTTCTGGTTCCACACTGTGTGCTAAGTGTTAGCCTTAGCTTCCTGTGCGTTTGGCACGCTGTTGTTTTGTTTTGTTTCGGTCTGTTTAGTACTTTGTATTATTTATTAAATTATCCTACCTTTACGTTTCCATCCGGAGTGTCCTTTGTATCCCTGGGAGAACAAAATCCTGTATCATCATGCGTCCCAAGCGTGACAAAAGTACCGGATTCCGTACCCAACCATATGTGCCGGTCTTGACTTTGGTTGTGCCCTAAAAAGTGTTACTAGTGTAAGTATTGTACTTATTACACACCAGCTGTTTGATTGTAACGTGCATCTTAGTTGTAGTTTTCATTAACACTATTGAAGTTGTTGACATCGCCATGTAAGATCGCTAATGCTAATCGGTAGCATGTCAACAGCAAAGTCAATGTATATTAGCATCAAGCTAGTGCATTTTAGAAAAACTTTACTTTAGGTTTTACTTTACTTACATTAAAGCGTTTTTTGAGTCGAATTCTTTATCGGGATTAAAAATGGCAAGATTAACTGAAGGTAGTTTGGCTGAGTCCGCTCTCAGTGCTGCTGGAGTGATCGCCAAAGTGCAAAGAGGGTGAGGTCACATGCGAGCCAGGAACCAAAACATGGCGCCATTGGATTTCACGTGAATCGGTGCCCGGTCGGATTGTCAGGATATCGTGTTGACATCGCCATGTAAAATCGCTAATGCTAATCAGTAGCATGTCAACAGCAGATCCAATGTATGTTAGCATCGAGCTAGCGCACAATTTTTACTTTACTCACGTCTAAGCGTTTTTTGGAGTGAATTCCTTTGCGTGAGTGATCTGTAAGCGAGGTCACGTGACCCAGGTATCGTAACATGCCAGCGCCGGATTTTAGGCAAAACGGCGCCCGGTTGGACGCCAGAGAAGTACTGGATCCGGTACCCATCCCGACCAAGACTTTTATGCCAGGCTAAGCATGGCAAACAAAACATGCTCCTTGTGTTTTATTTACGTTGACGCTCTTGAACGCCACACGTGGCGGTCCACGGCCCTGGCGTGACCGGGGACGGCGGCCATGTTTTAAAGCGGATCGAGATAAAGCTTTGATACGTAAAAATGTGACGGCCTGGTATTTATGGGGGAGGGGCTGATGGATGACACGACATGAGGCGGGCGACACCTCCCGTCGCCCGCTTCACGTCGCTCCCGTCAGGCCGGCGATGATGATCGTGATCACAGGGAGGCGGGAAGACGGCGTCTGTCAGGCCCGTTGGCATCCTGCGAGGACAGCTTACAGGGACACAAAGCCAAAGATTATGCTAATCTTCCCTCCTTTGTGCCCCGCGAAATGTTTTGCTACTACGCCTTTTATCTGCGTCAGGAAGCTCTTCACTGGCACTTTCTGGCTAATTAGCGGCCGTCGCAGTCGCCTTTCTTCTTCTCTGCTCAGGCTCATGCTCTTCTTCAGGGGATTTGCACCCCCCACTCCCGAGTCTGCCGTTCCCAGCCCGGCCGCCGCCACCATCTGTTACGGGACAGGTGACCCAAGGCACCTGTTTTCCTCCAATGGGAGGCAGGTCTGGACTACAGGCAGGCCAGTCTAGTACCTGCACTCTTTTACTATGAAGCCATGCTGTTGGAACACCTGGCTTGGCATCGTCTTGCTGAAATAAGCAGGGGCGTCTATGATAACGTTGCTTGGATTGCTCCAAAACATGTATGTACCTTTCAGCATTAATGTTGCCTTCACACATGTGTAAGTTACCCATGCCTTGGCCACTAATACACCCCCATACCATCACACATGCTGCCTAGACACTTTCACCCTAGAACAGTCCGGATGGTTCTTTTCCTCTTTGGTCCAAAGTTTCCAAAAACTATTTGAATTGTGGACTCGTCAGACCACAGAACATATTTACACTTTGTATCAGTCCATCTTAGATAAGCAAAATTATCATCTCCATTTGACCCATCACCCTTGATCACCCGCTGGGAGGTGAGGGGAGCAGTGAGCAGCAGTGGTGGCCGCGCCCGGGAATCATTTTTGGTTATTCAATCCCAATTCCAAGCCTTGATTCTGAGTGCCAAAATGGCTCCCATTTTTATCGTCTTTGGTATGACTCGGCTGGGGTTCGAACTCACGAACTCGCATGGATGAAGTAGATGTGACTCCAGGGTGCAGAGGGCAGGAAGACGACGTGCAGGCGAGGCGAGTATTTAAATGATGAATACCGCTAACAAAGTCGATACCACGAATCAATCCCCGACTGGAGGGCCAGGCATGGACTTTTTTCGGAGCCTGATTGGCAACCACCAGCGGGTGCGGCCAGGCTGCCAATCAGCGACGGGCCAGGGCAAAGCACGCTCACGCAGGAAGTAGAACTAAAGCAGGAGCGGCAAACAGAAAATGAAGGCAGAAAACATGAGACTGGAGAGACAAGTCGTGATAGCATACGTGTACGCCAGACGAAAGGTCCCCTCTGGCATTCTCCACTCCAGAGATCTGGTTTTCAATAACAGAATCTAAATGTGTTAGTCCCACTCCTCAAAAGCCAAAGATCTGACTAATAGAGTGTGGAGCCGCTCTGCTATGCTAATCATTAAATTAATTACATTTCTTAGCATCTCAAGTATCACTATCACTGGAGGACGAGGCTAAACATGATACGCACCGAAAGCAAGCCAGAAAGAAGCATGCTAATGGCTAAGCTAGCCGCTAACCCCGGCTGGAAGCGAGAGAAGAAACCAACACTTAGTAAAGTGCAGCGGAAAAGTAAGCGGTTTTGAACAGGAAATTAACAAAATAAGAGTTGGGAGAGGATGATACAACAACAGCTGACATGTAAGGACAGACAGATTCATAAATCAATGCCAAGTGGTATCAGTGTTCGATCGATACTAAGTCGATATTTTTATATTTTCTAAATCATTTTGGGTCATTTTCGTTAATAATTCCCCAGGGCAAAAAAGTCAATATTTAAAATATAATTATAAGTATTTTTAAACTTAGTTATTGTGTCCTATTGACTAAAATGGTATGTAATAAACAAGAATAAGGAAGTAGTT
This sequence comes from Nerophis ophidion, assembly GCF_033978795.1. Lineage (NCBI taxonomy): Eukaryota > Metazoa > Chordata > Actinopteri > Syngnathiformes > Syngnathidae > Nerophis > Nerophis ophidion. The sequence continues at coordinate 36,587,875 of NC_084636.1, read as the reverse complement.
GAAATGTCAATCAAAACAATTAGCATTACTCACAATTGATGGAAAAAGAGGCTCCGCCTATAATGCTGTTAAATGATTATTTAAAAAAAAAAATTGATTGATGGCAATTTTGAATTTTGATTAATTGCTTGCTTGCATTATTCAAATCAACCTTATTAAAGACCCTGATTTTTTGACACATGTAGTTTTATTGTCAGAATAAATACATAAAAAATATATATATTTAAAATGTTTGAACTAAATTCACGTAATTTATATGCGCCAAACAAAAACAGTTTTGTCTAAGGACAATTTAATCGCACGATTAATCAGTCTTCATACATGATTTTGACTTTTTTTGTGATTAATCGCATGCACAAAAGTCAAAACTGTGATAGTGACATTCTGTTGCATCAACAGGTGGAAACACAGGTCATCAAATGTTTCTTTCAATGTCTATTGTGTCTTCTCACGGTCAGAAACATGTTTTATAATCGAATAAAAAAAGACAGGATTAATATGCGGTGCACATTAATTCAAATGTTAAAAGTGTATGTATTGAACGAGAATATGGAACAACTAGCATTACTCACAAATGATTATTAAAAAAAAATAAAAATAAAAATCTGATTAATGGCACTTTCGAATTTTGATTAACTGCTTGTTTGCATGATTCAAATCAACCTTAATAAAGACCTTGATTTTTTGACACATGTAGTTTTATTGTCAGGATAAATACATCAAAAAATGTATATGTTTAAACTAAATTCATGTCATTTATACACGCCAAACTGAAAACGGTTTGGTCTAAGGGTAAATTAATCGCACGATTAATCAGACTTCATACGTGATTTTGACTTTTTTTATGATTAACTGCATGCAGACAAATAAAAGTGGCTAAACAAAAAAAGACAGTGATGGTGATATTCTGTTGCATCAACAGGTGGAAACACAGGTAATCAAATGTTTCTTTCAATGTCTATTGTGTCTTCTCACGGTCAGAAACATGTTTTATAGTCAAATAAAAAAGACATGATTAATGTACGTTGCACGTTAATTAAAATGTCAAAAATGTATGTATTGAACGAGAATATGGAACGAGTTGATATGTCAATCAAAACAATTAGCATCATCGGCCAATCTAACTCACAAATGATCGGACAAGAGGCTCCGCCTACAATGCTGTTAAATGATATATATTTTTTTTAATTAAAGAAAAATCTGATTAATGGCACTTTTGAATTGTGATTAATTGTTTGCTTGCATTATTCAATTCAACCTTAAAAAAATACCCCGATTTTTTGACACATGCAGTTTTATTGTCAGAATAAACACATAAAAATATATATATTTTAAATGTTCGAACTAAATTCACGTAATTAATACGCGCTAAACAAAAACAGTTTTGGCTCAAGACAAAATTAATCGCACAATTAATCCGTCTTTATACGTGATTGTGACTTTTTTGGTGATTAATCGCATGCACAGAAGTCAAAGTGGCACAAAAAAAAGACTGTAATGGTGACATTCTGTTGCATCAACAGGTGGAAACACAAGTTCATTATGCACCTCCTGCTTGTCTCTAAGTCTGGACAGGTAATCAAATGTTGCTTTCAATGTCTATCATGTCTTCTCACAGTCATGCACATTTATTTTTTTTTAATCCATCTATCCATCCATTTTCTACCGCTTGTCCCGTTTTAATCAAAGAACAAAAACAGGTGGTTGCCATATATTGAGCTTGTAGCGGTGAGATGGCTAAAAACAAGACCAAGTCTACTAAAACTTTGGATTTTCTCAACATGTCTGCTACTTTTCAGTGAACACATCGCTAGTGCTGTAGTTTTCGGACCATAGGGCGGGCCGGATTATAAAGGCGCACTGCCAATGAGTGGGTCTATTTTCCTACAAAAGGTACACCAAATTATAAGGAGTTATATTATGTTTTGTTCGATATTTAAAAGACTTCCTTGTGGTCTACATCAGTGTTTTTCAACCACTGTACCGCAGCACACTATTTGGGTTAAAAAAATATGTTTCTTATAGTCTGCAAATGATGTGTTGTTGTTAAGTGTCGGTGTAATACTCTTCCTTTTCAGTAGGTGGCAGCAGGTAGCTAATTGTTTTGTCGATGTCGGAAACAGCGGGAGGCAGATTGCAGGTAAAAAAGTTGTCTAATGCTTAAACCAAAAATAAACAAAAGGCGAGTGCCCTTGAGAAAAAGCATTGAAACTTAGAGAAAGTTATGCAGAACGAGACTAAAACTGAACTGGCGACAAAGTAAACATAATTAGAATGCTGGACGACAGCAAAGACTTACAAGACAATCAATAATGTCACAAAGAAGGATAAAAACAACTGAAATATTCTTGATGGCTAAAACAAAGTAGATGCGGGAAATATCGCTCAAAGGAAGACATGAAACTGCTACAGGAAAATACCAAAAAAGGAGAAAAAGTCACCAAAATATGAGCGCAAGACAAGAAGTAAAACACTAGAGCTATAGTGATGCATGCTTGGTTATGCCTTAAAGTCATATCCAACAATTGCGACGACGACTTTTTACCCTCAACTGAGTTTTGTTTTTGAATGATTTCTGCTGGTGGTGTGCCTCTGCATTTTTTTAACGCAAAAAAAGTGCCTTGGCTCACAAAAAGGTTGAAAAACACTGCTCTACATAACATGTGATGGTCTTTCTTTGGTACAAATGTTGCATAAATGATGTTTTACACACCAACTTTTTGTTTGACCGTGGTAAGTTTGTATGTTTAGCGCCTAGCAATGATGCTAATGCTACGGTGTCACAATACAACTCGGCTTCAACAACTTATCGCTCATCCTCTTTGTGTTCGGGCTCAAAAAAGCAAGGTTCTGGATCAAAATGTATCCCAAAGTAATGGTTGCGAGGCCTGCTTGATTAGCGTGGTTGTTGATGGGGAAGGGATCTACGTGACTGGCTCCCTCTTTTTCTCTCAAGCTGGTTCGGGAATTTCCCTGAGATTGATACTGTTTTCATCATATCTATTCACTGGAAGTCTTTTGGCGTCATAAATCAGACATGTATGATAATATCTTTGATATACTTCTTTTTACACTCTACTGCTACTTTAAGGTCACTAAATGATTTTTTGGACATGATTGTGACTTTATCATTAATCGCGTGCAAATCTATTTTTCACACAATTTCGTTTCAATACTCGTTAGCCAGCTAGCAAGCTTCACGCTAACCCTCCTACCGAGTCGAGATAGGATGTCAGACATCCCTCCGCTTTTAATGCGCGTGTATCACGGATAAAAGCACGATAGGCTTTGCAAAAATGAGCAAAGTATTCATGTTTTTGAACAAGAATAGGAGGAAACATTCCCATACATGCTAACATGCTAACATGCTAACATGTTGTTTACTTCACAACATGGTTCTCCAGTTACTATTATCTAAGGGGGGGGGGCACAAATTATAGTTTAGTTCAAATCTGCGAGTAGTGACTGAGATTGTGGGACTGGTCCTGGTTTCGGCTGGGTGTTTTCCAACCACTGTGCCGTGAGATGGTCTGGGGTGCCCTGGTAGATTATGTCATTTCACGGGAATGGGTGAAAATATTTTTTGCAAACCAGTAATTATAGTCTGCAAATGAAGTGTTGTTGTTGAGTGTCTGTGCTGTTGAGCTCGGCAGAGTAACCGTGTAATACTCTTCCGTGTCAGTAGGTGGCAGCTAATTGCTTTGTAGACGACAGCGGGAGGCAGCGTGCAGGTCAAAAGGTGTCTAACGCCTGAGCCAAAAATAAACAAAAGGAAATTGAAGGCTATGTAGAAGGAAACTACAACTGAACTGACTGCAAGGTAAACAAAAACAGAACGCTGGACGACAGCAAAGACTTACAGCGTGTGGAGCAGACGGCGTCCACAAAGTACATCTGAACAGGACACGACAATCAACAATGTCCACACAAGGAAGGATAAAAAGAAGTGAAATAAGTGACGATCCGTCACTTCACTTCTGCTTGTGTTTCTTTGTTTGGTGTTTATTTGCTTATTTTTGTTGCATTTCCTGCATGTCTCGTTTCCCTCGCCCGTCCCTGATTGGCAGCCGGGCACACCTGGTTGGAGTTGCCAATCAGGCGGCGAGTTATGCTCGTCTCGCCAGTTCCTCGGTGCTCCAGGTTTGACTATGTTGACGACCGTTACATGCACCACTGCTTCCTCCTAGTTTAAGTACAATAAAAACTCTTACTTGTTCGTCATCCTCCTTTTCAATCTTTTTTGAGGCAAGGCACCTTTTTTTCATTAAAAAATCCAGAAGCACACCACCATCAGAAAACGTTAAAAAAATGAAACTCCAACAGGTTTGTTTGTGTCTTCCTGTGTGTTGTGCTTTAGTTCTTGTCTTGCGCTCTTATTTTGGTGGCTCTTCCTGTTTTGTTGGTGTTTTCCTGCAGCAGTTCCATGTCTTCAGCAAGACTATTTGCGTGGTTGCTACCCTTCTTTGTGTGGACATTGTTGATTGACATGTCATGTACGTTGTAGACGCCGTAAGTTTTTGCTGTCGTCCAGCATTGTGTTTCTGTTTACTTTGTGGCCTATTTGTTCTGCTTAGCCTTTTCCTTTCCCTTTTGTTCATTTTTGGTTGAAGCATTACATACCTTTTTTTACCTGCACCCTGCCTCCCGCTGTGTCTGCGTACAGAGATCACGACAAACTGTCCTTGTCTCACCCGACACATTCCGACTTTTACTAAGCCGTGAATTACCTGCTGATGTGGAGTGTCACCTGGTTACCCCGCCGAGTTCTACACAGCAAAGACACTAATTAACGTCACGTTATTGGCGGATTATACCGTATTTCCTTGAATTGCTGCCGGGGCGCTAATTAATTTAAAACCTCTTCTCACTCCGGCGTTTACCAAAGGCATGCGGTAAAGGCAAGCATGCGCTAATTATTTTAAAACCTCTTTTCACTCCGGCGTTTACCAAAGGCATGCGGTAAATTTAGGCCTGCGCTTATAAATTTGAGTGTGATGTAAGGATACCATCATGAAAAGCACATTTAATAAAAAAAAACGTAATTATGGTCTTACCTTTACTTATAAATGAAGTCCATGCGCAGCTCCTTCTGAACAAAAGCATCGATAACTTCCTTTCTTCAGTTTTAAAAGTCTCTCTGTCTCGATGGAGATCTTCCTTTATTACCTCCTGCTTCGATTGAAAGTCCAGTTTATAAAACGGTTTTATTTTAGATATGTAATCCTCCACGTTAAAAGTGCAAGCGAGAGGAAAAAATAAAGGATCGCTGCTTGTTGTCACTTCTTCTGCAGCCGAGTAGTCGCAAGAAGGATCACTAGCGCCCTCTACCACCAGGAGGCGGGAGTTATTTAATGACTCATATTTGACACACGCAGCTACGGTATATTAATAAAACATAGCTGCTTACTGTTCTTTTCAGCATATTCAAAAGCTTGGACCTTACTGAAAGCCACTACTAGCGACCACACAGTCTGATAGTTTATATATCAATGATGAAATATTAACATTGCAACACATGCCAATACGGCCTTTTTAGTTTACTAAATTGCAATTTTAAATTTCCCGCGAAGTATCCTGTTGAAAACGTCGGTATGATGACGCGTGCGCATGACGTCTCAGATTGTAGAGGACATTTTGTTCCAGCCCGATCCCAGCTATAAGTAGTCTGCTTTAATCGCATAATTACACAGTATTCTGGACATCTGTGTTGCGAATCTTTTGCAATTTGTTCAATTAATAATGGAGACGTCAAAGAAGAAAGCTGTAGGTGGGAAGCGGTGTATTGCAGCTGCCTTTAGGAACACAAACACAGCCGCTGTTTCCTTGTTTACATTCCCGAAGGTGAAGCTTTATTATGGAACAGAACGGTCAAGCGAACATGGTTCCCTGCCACATGTCAACCGGCAAGTTTCGGTGAGAAAATGGTGGTTATAAGTCGGCTCTTACCGTAGACATGAGCGAAGCTTGTGTCGTTCATCGTGCACCTGTCAAAGAGACAGCTGTGGACTGTCTTGGCGAACGTGGAATGCTTCCACCGTGGAGGAGGGGGAAAAAAAGCATCATGACCGGCTGCCTTCGCTTCGCTTCGCCTCGTCGAGAAACGTGGCTTCCCTCAGAGACACTGGCGGTCACCACACCCGTGGCCGCACACCTCCGACTTTCAGGTACGACACTACAACACTAGTAAAACAATAAGCAGAAAAGGGATTTTCCAGAATTATCCTAGTAAATGTGTCTAAACACATCTGAATCGCTCCCACTGCCCTGTCTTTTTTTTCTTTCTAATCCTTCACTCTCACTTTCCTCATCCACAAATATTTCATCCTCGCTCAAATTAATGGGGAAATCGTCGCTTTTCGGTCCGAATCGCTCTAGCTGCTGGTGGCCATGATAATAAACAATTTTCAGATGTGAGGAGCTCCACAACCCGTGACGTCACACGCACATCGTCTGCTACTTCCGGTACAGGCAAGGCTTTTTTATTAGCCACCAAAAGTTGGGAACTTTATCGTGGATGTTCTCTACTAAATCCTTTCAGCAAAAATATGGCAATATGGTGAAATGATGAAGTATGACACATAGAATGGAGCTGCTATCCCCGTTTGAATAAGAACATCTCATTTCAGTAGGCCTACTGAATAGCTCTAAAAATTCAGCGAAACGAGAGTGACCCTAATTCTAGGCAGGTGCATACTATATACCTGCCGGCAATTCAAGGAAATACAGTAATTATTGATTTGCAAAAAATATTTTTGGGGCCCAATTAGGTGAAGTTGGATAATTTCCCACGGCACACCAGACAATACAATATCTGCACCGTGGTCGACAAACAGTGGCGTTGGCGCCCTTTGGGGGGTCCCGACCTTCCTACAGGTGTGCCCTTTGAACCCAAGACCAAAGACCAAACATTTGGAGGTGCAACAAGAACCAGTTCCTGGATTTGATGACTCAATTATTGGCAAGAATAGGGTAAGGGACCGGGGCTAAGGGACCGGGGGGGGGGGGATCAGTGACCGCTAATCTTTCTTTCCCATGCTCAGTGGCGGGGATAAAGCGGCGCACAAACGAGCCTTTTCAATTTGTCCGAGCGCTGATACCAGACCTAAAAGACGACCCCCCCACCCCAGGCTTACGCTCATCATATCGAGCCGGGAGGGGGGCTTTTCACGGCGGGGGTCAAAGGTGGCGCTGAGATAGAGTGCTATACAAGAGATCAGTGGGGCTGGGGGGGCCACACCTCATAAACGCGCACGCAGCGTTAATGGCGACGCGTTTGTCCCCGACTTTGATGTGTTCTCTCCTCTTGTTTTTGTTGCATCCCATTGTCCGCCTCACGGGGGCTTTGTCTTAGGGGGGGCTGCATCAAAGATGGACTCAACAACAGTGGATTAAGGTCTTCTGCATGATAAAGTCCCTACCTAGGGGTGGAATTAAGTTAATATGTGAAAGAATGTTATTGAGAGGGAATAAAGTGGCAAAAAGCTGCCTCTTTCTCTGCGTCATGTCCTAATCCCGAGGACCTCGGCCCGGAGTCGCTTAATCACGGAGATGCCCATCTGGATGGGCCGGCCTTTAAGCTATTTAAACTTCAATTATTGTCCCTGGGAGACCAAAATGGCATATTAAGTGAGGTGAAAGGGAGCGGGGAGAAAAGGGAATCCCCGGCCTGGAGATGTCGACGCAGCCAATTTAAGTACAGCTAAACAGATTAGAGCGCCGCCACAATGAGCTGAAGAGAGGCGCAATCTCACTTTCAAAGTCGCCTCTAAACTGTTGAGCAAACCTAATCACGGCCGACTGTGTCCTGGCATACATTTCTCTATTTAGACGTCCCACCGCGGGACTCGCCCCCCCCCCCCGTCGCACCGCGCTGACATAAGTGACGATACAAAAAAAAAACACCGACGCAACGCTCCTTTTCGCGCACCTTACGGAAATGAACTACAAGTTGCGATTCCGCTAGGAAGGTGCGAAAACCACCGATACGCGGGAGTGGAAGTCAACTAACTGCTTGATTGTCCAAGGTGAGTGGAGTGTGTGGATGTTGGAAGGCTTCAAATCGGTTGAGAAATGTGGAATATGGAGAGGTTTGTATATTGACATTTGTTTTCCATGGGTGGACAGTCCTGGTAATCCCAGGAAATCAGGGAATTTACAAAAACTAGGAAACATGCTGGTTTGATTGTCCAAGGTGAGTGGAGTGTGTGAATGTTGGAACACTTCAAATTGGATGAGAAATGTGGGAAATGGAGAGGTTTGTATATTGCCTATTAATTTTCCATGGGGGGAAATTTCTGGTAATCCCAGGAAATCAAGGAAATTACGAAAACTAAGAAACATGCTGGTTTGATTGTCCAAGGTGAGTGGAATGTGTGGAGGATGGAACTGTTCAAATTGGATGAGAATCGTGGGATATGGAGAGGTTTGTATCGTGCACGTTCATTTTCAATAGGGGGAATGCCGGATAATTCCAGGAAATCAGGTGATTTTCAAAAACTAAGAAACATGCTGGTTTGATTGTCCAAGGTGAGTGGAGTGTGTGGATGTTGGAAGGCTTCAAATCGGTTGAGAAATGTGGAATATGGAGAGGTTTGTATATTACCGGTTTGTTTTTAATTAGAAGGGGGGGAAATTCCTGGTGATTCTGGAAAATCAGGGAATTTTCAAAAAACTGGGAAACATGCTGGTTTGATTGTCCAAGGTGAGTGGAGTGTGTGGATGTTGGAAGGCTTCAAAGGGGATGAGAAATGTGGAATGTGGAGAGGTTTGTATATTCCATCCATCCATTTCTACCGCTTATTCCCTTTCGGGGTCGCGGGGGGCGCTGGCGCCTATCTCAGCTACAATCGGGCGGAAGGCGGTGTACACCCTGGACAAGTCGCCACCTCATCGCAGGGCCAACACAGATAGACAGACAACATTCACACACTAGGGACCATTTAGTGTTGCCAATCAACCTATCCCCAGGTGTATGTCTTTGGAGGTGGGAGGGGCCTATCCTCAGGTGCATGTCTTTGGAGGTGGGAGGGGCCTATCCCCAGGTGCATGTCTTTGGAGGTGGGAGGAAGCCGGAGTACCCGGAGGGAACCCACGCATTCACGGGGAGAACATGCAAACTCCACACAGAAAGATCCCGAGCCTGGATTTGAACCCAGGACTGCAGGAACTTTGTATTGTGAGGCAGACGCACTAACCCCTCTGCCACCGTGAAGCCCCAGGTTTGTATATTACCGGTTTGTTTTTAATTAGAGGGGGGGGGGGGGATTCCTGGTGATTCTGGAAAATCAGGGAATTTTCAAAAAACTGGGAAACATGCTGGTTTGATTGTCCAAGGTGAGTGGAGTGTGTGGATGTTGGAAGGCTTCAAATTGGTTGAGAAATGTGGAATGTGGAGAATTTTGTATATTGCCTATTCATTTTCCATAGGGGGAAATTTCTGGTAATCCCAGGAAATCAGGGATATTACAAAAACTAGGAAACATGCTGGTTTGAAAGTCTGGGGTGGGTGGAGTGTGTGGATGTTGGGACGGTTCAAATCGGTTGAGAAATGTGGAATGTGGAGAATATTGTATATTCCCTATTCATTTTCCATGGGGGGAAATACTTGATAATCCAAGAAATCAGGGAATTTTCAAAAACGAGGAAACATAGTGGCTTGAATGTCCAAGGTGAGTGGAGTGTGTGGATGTTGGGAAGGTCCGAATTAGATGAGAAATAAGGGTTATGGAGAATGTTGTATAGTGTCCGTTATTTTTCCATTGGTGGACATTCCTGGTAATCCCAGGAAATCAAGGAAATTACGAAAACTAGGAAACATGCTGGTTTGATTGTCCAAGGTGAGTGGAGTGTGTGGAGGATGGAACTGTTCAAATTGGATGAGAATCGTGGGATATGGAAAATTTTGTATATTGTCCATTAATTTTCAATGTAGCGAAATTCCTGGTAATCCCAGGAAATCAAGGAAATTACGAAAACTAGGAAACATGCTGGTTTGATTGTCCAAGGTGAGTGGAGTGTGTGGAGGATGGAACTGTTCAAATTGGATGAGAATCGTGGGATATGGAAAATTTTGTATATTGTCCATTAATTTTCAATGTAGCGAAATTCCTGGTAATCCCAGGAAATCGGGGAATTTCAAAAAACGGGTAAACATGCGGGCTTAAATGTCCAAGGTGAGTGGAGTGTGTGGATGATGGAACTGTTCAAATTGGATGAGAATCATGGGATATGGAGAGGTTTGTATCGTGCACGTTCATTTTCAATAGAGGGAATGCCGGATAATTCCAGGAAATCAGGTAATTTTCAAAAACAAGGAAACATGCTGGTTTGATTGTCCAAGGTGAGTGGAGTGTGTGGATGTTGGAAGGCTTCAAATCGGTTGAGAAATGTGGAATATGGAGAGGTTTGTATATTACCGGTTTGTTTTTAATTAGAGGGGGGGAAATTCCTGGTGATTCTGGAAAATCAGGGAATTTTCAAAAACTGGGAAACATGTTGGTTTGATTGTCCAAGGTGAGTGGAGTGTGTGGATGTTGGAAGGCTTCAAAGGGGATGAGAATCGTGGGATATGGAGAGGTTTGTATATTGTTCATTAATTTTCAATGTAGGGAATTCTTAGTAATCCCAGGAAATCAGGGAATTTAAAAAAATAGGTAAACATGCAGGCTTATATATATATATAAATATATATATATAAGCCTGCATGTTTACCTATTTTTATATATATATATATATATATATATATATATATATATATATATATATATATATATATATATATATATATATATATATATATATATATATGTAGGTGTGAGAAAAATAACGAGACTACTTCATCTCTACAGAACTGTTTCATGAGGGGTTCCCTCAATCATCAGGAGATTTTAAAACTCATCATCCATCCATCCATTTTCTACCGCTTATTCCCTTTCGGGGTCCAGGAGATTTTAAAATCTCCTGATGATTGAGGGAACCCCTCATGAAACAGTTCTGTAGAGATGAAGTAGTCTCGTTGTTTTTCTCACACCTACATATATATATATATATATATATATATATATATATATACATACAGTTTTCTTTTAGGTAATACAAAAAATTTATTCAGAGCTGTTTATTTATTTAATTGATTTTGAATCAAGAATCAACTCTGAATTGAGTTGTTTTGTGTCCAATGACTCCCAGCCCTACTGATCCCTCCTGCTGTGTCCTCTTATCCTCTGGCAGACCAGCTATGTGTTTGTGCAGCCACCATACATTCGTACATGGACATCAATGAATGTGATGTCAGGTCATGAAGTGTGTCCCTAATGAAGTGGCTGCTGTGCGTGGACGTCATGGCGCTGGCTGGAAATGAAAATGGCGTCGGAGAGACTCATTAAAAAAGGTGTTTGCACAGCTGGAATGTCAGCTCGCTAACGAGCAGAAGGGACGGGAGGCAACAAGGCGTGCTAAGGAGGAAGCTATTTGACAACTTCTGGTCCATATGTGGCCTAAACGCCGCCTCGCTACCTTCACGCCACATTTGCTCTTCAAGTCGCAGCGCTTTGGCGTGCAAATGATTGGCCTTGGCCGCGCCCCCGCTGAAGCACGGCGCCCAACACAGTGGAAGGCATCGCTTTAACAACACGCCGCCATTCATCCTCGCTGACGAGCCCAGACACCACGCCTGCACCCAACTGATGTGACTTTAATGCTGGACAAATATTCATCCCCAGGCTTTACGTCACCACCCTGGATGTCAACAACACCCCTATGTCCACCTCCTCTCTCTTCTTTACACTTAACTACACTTTTAACACTCTGGATGTCAACAACACCCCTACTTGCACCTCCTTTCTCTTCTTTACACTTAACTACACTTTTAACACCCTGGATGTCAACAACACCCCTATGTCCACCTCCTCTCTCTTCTTTACACTTAACTACACTTTTAACACCCTGGATGTCAACAACACCCCTATGTCCACCTCCTCTCTCTTCTTTACACTTAACTACACTTTTAACACCCTGGATGTCAACAACACCCTTATGTCCACCTCCTTTCTCTTCTTTACACTTAACTACACTTTTAACACCCTGGATGTCAACAACACCCTTATGTCCACCTCCTCTCTCTTCTTTACACTTAACTACACTTTTAACACCCTGGATGTCAACAACACCCCTACTTGCACCTCCTTTCTCTTCTTTACACTTAACTACACTTTTAACACCCTGGATGTCAACAACACCCTTATGTCCACCTCCTCTCTCTTCTTTACACTTAACTACACTTTTAACACCCTGGATGTCAACAACACCCCTACTTGCACCTCCTTTCTCTTCTTTACACTTAACTACACTTTTAACACCCTGGATGTCAACAACACCCCTACTTGCACCTCCTCTCTCTTCTTTACACTTAACTAAACTTTTAACACCCTGGATGTCAACAACACCCCTATGTCCACCTCCTCTCTCTTCTTTACACTTAACTACACTTTTAACACCCTGGATGTCAACAACACCCCTACTTGCACCTCCTCTCTCTTCTTTACACTTAACTACACTTTTAACACCCTGGATGTCAACAATACCCCTATGTCCACCTCCTCTCTCTTCTTTACACTTAACTACACTTTTAACACCCTGGATGTCAACAACACCCCTATGTCCACCTCCTCTCTCTTCTTTACACTTAACTACACCTTTTAGTGCCTCGTCGTCGACTACGTGATCTTTGTAAAAACATCACCACTTTTGTCTTCTTACCACTTAAATCCACTTTTAAGTAGCTTGTCGGCGACTACATGACCTTTTTAAAAGCATCACCACCTTTGTCTTTTTACAACTTTAGTCCACTTTTAAGTATTTTTTCATCAACTATATGATCTTTTAAAAAACATCAACACGTTTGTCTTCTCAGGACTTAAGTCTTTTTTTAAGTACCTTGTCGTCAACAACATGATCTTTTTAAAAATATCACCAAGTTGGTCTTCTTACCACTTAAGTCCACTTTTAAGTGCCTTGTCATTGACTAAATGATCGTTTTAAAAACATCACCAGTTTGTCTACTTGGGACTTAAGTCCACTTTTAAGTACCCTATCTTCACTGCATGATCATTTTAAAAACATCACTACGCTTGTCTTCTGAAGACTTAATTCCACTTTTAAGTATGTTGTCGTTGACTACATGATCTTTTTAAAAACATCACCACGTTTGTCTTCTTTGGACTTAAATTCACTTTTAAGTATGTTGTCGTCAACTACATGATCTTTTGAAAAACATCACCATGTTTGTCCACTTGGGACTTAAGTCCACTTTTAAGTACCTTGTTTTCGACTATGTGATCTTTTGAAAAACATCTGCACAGTTGTCTTGTTAGGACTTAAGTTCACTTTTAAGTACCTTGTCGTCGAATACGTGATCTTTTGAAAAACATCAGCACATGTGTCTTGTTAGGACTTAAGTTCACTTTTAAGTACCTTGTCATCGAGTATGTGATCTTTTGAAAAACATCAGCCTATTTGTCTTGTTAGGACTTAAGTTCACTTTTAAGTACCTTGTCGTCGACGACATGATCTTTTTTAAAAACATCACCACGTTTGTCTTCTTAGGAATTAAGTCCACTTTTAAGTACGTTGTCATCGACTACATGATCATTTTAGAACCATCACAACGTTTGTCTTCTTAGGACTTAACTTCACTTTTAAGTAACTTGTCGCGGCTTACATGTTCTTTTTAAAAACATCACCACGTTTGTCTTTATAGGACTTAAGTCCACTTTTAAGTACCTTGTCGCGGATGACATGTTCTTTTTAAAAACATTACCACGTTTGTCTTTATAGGACCTAAGTCCACTTTTAAGTACCTTGTCGTCGACTATGTGATGTTTTGAAAAACATCACCACGTTTGTCTTCTTAGAACTTAAGTCCACTTTTAAGTACCTTGTCGTCGACGACACAATCTTTTTAAAAACATCACCACGTTAAACCAAGGGGAAGTGAGTTATATTTATTTTTATATAGCTCTTTTCTCTAATGACTCAAAGCGCTTTACATAGTGACGTCCCATCCAAAGTGGTGTGGGTGGCACTGGGGGAAGGTGGTTTAAGTGTTTTGCCCAAGGACACAGCGGCAGTGACTAGGAAGGGAGAAGCGGGGATCGAACCCGAAACCTTCAAGTTTCTGCCACGGATGCCCTTTGTCTTCTTAGGACTTAAGTCTACTTTTAAGTATGATGTCGTCGACTAAATGATCTTTTTAAAATCACCACCTTTGGCTTCTTAGGGCTTAAGTCCACTTTTAAGTACCTTGTCGTCGAATACGTGATATTTTGAAAAACATCAGCACATTTGACTTGTTAGGACTTAAGTTCACTTTTAAGTACCTTGTCATCGAGTATGTGATCTTTTGAAAAACATCAGCCTATTTGTCTTGTTAGGACTTAAGTTCACTTTTAAGTACCTTGTCGTCGACGACATGATCTTTTTTAAAAACATCACCACGTTTGTCTTCTTAGGAATTAAGTCCACTTTTAAGTACGTTGTCATTGACTACATGATCATTTTAGAACCATCACAACGTTTGTCTTCTTAGGACTTAACTTCACTTTTAAGTAACTTGTCGCGGCTGACATGTTCTTTTTAAAAACATCACCACGTTTGTCTTTATAGGACTTAAGTCCACTTTTAAGTACCTTGTCGTCGACTATGTGATATTTTAAAAAACATCACGTTTGTCTTCTTAGAACTTAAGTCCACTTTTAAGTACCTTGTCGTCGACGACACAATCTTTTTAAAAACATCACCACGTTTGTCTTCTTAGAACTTAAGTCCACTTTTAAGTACCTTGAGTCGACGACACAATCTTTTTAAAAACATCACCACGTTAAACCAAGGGGAAGTGAGTTATATTTATTTTTATATAGCTCTTTTCTCTAATGACTCAAAGCGCTTTACATAGTGACGTCCCATCCCAAGTGGTGTGGGTGGCACTGGGGGAAGGTGGTTTAAGTGTTTTGCCCAAGGACACAGCGGCAGTGACTAGGAAGGGAGAAGCGGGGATCGAACCCGAAACCCTCAAGTTTCTGCCACGGATGCCCTATGTCTTCTTAGGACTTAAGTCCACTTTTAAGTACGTTGTCGTCGACTAAATGATCCTTTTAAAATCACCACCTTTGGCTTCTTAGGGCTTAAGTCCACTTTTAAGTACCTTGTCGTCGAATACGTGATATTTTGAAAAACATCTGCACATTTGTCTTGTTAGGACTTAAGTTCACTTTTAAGTACCTTGTCATCGAGTATGTGATCTTTTGAAAAACATCAGCCTATTTGTCTTGTTAGGACTTAAGTTCACTTTTAAGTACCTTGTCGTCGATGACATGATCTTTTTTAAAAACATCACCACGTTTGTCTTCTTAGGAATTAAGTCCACTTTTAAGTAAGTTGTCATCGACTACATGATCATTTTAGAACCATCACAACGTTTGTCTTCTTAGGACTAAACTTCACTTTTAAGTACCTTGTCGCGGATGACATGTTCTTTTTAAAAACATCACCACGTTTGTCTTTATACGACTTAAGTCCACTTTTAAGTACCTTGTCGCGGATGAAATGTTCTTTTTAAAAACATCACCACGTTTGTCTTTATAGGACTTAAGTCCACTTTTAAGTACCTTGTCGTCGACTATGTGATATTTTAAAAAACATCACGTTTGTCTTCTTAGAACTTAAGTCCACTTTTAAGTACCTTGTCGTCGACGACACGATCTTTTTAAAAACATCACCACGTTAAACCAAGGGGAAGTGAGTTATATTTATTTTTATATAGCTCTTTTCTCTAATGACTCAAAGCGCTTTACATAGTGACGTCCCATCCAAAGTGGTGTGGGTGGCACTGGGGGCAGGTGGGTTAAGCGTCTTGCCCAAGGACACAGCGGCAGTGACTAGGAAGGCAGAAGCGGGGATCGAACCCGAAACCCTCAAGTTTCTGCCACGGATGCCCTTTGTCTTCTTAGGACTTAAGTCCACTTTTAAGTACGTTGTTGTCGACTGCATGATCTTTTTAAAATCACCACCTTTGGCTTCTTAGGGCTTAAGTCCACTTTTAAGTACCTTGTCGTCGAATACGTGATATTTTGAAAAACATCAGCACATTTGTCTTGTTAGGACTTAAGTTCACTTTTAAGTACCTTGTCATCGAGTATGTGATCTTTTGAAAAACATCAGCCTATTTGTCTTGTTAGGACTTAAGTTCACTTTTAAGTACCTTGTCGTCGACGACATGATCTTTTTTAAAAACATCACCATGTTTGTCTTCTTAGGAATTAAGTCCACTTTTAAGTACGTTGTCATCGACTACATGATCATTTTAGAACCATCACAACGTTTGTCTTCTTAGGACTTAACTTCACTTTTAAGTAACTTGTCGCGGCTGACATGTTCTTTTTAAAAACATCACCACGTTTGTCTTTATAGGACTTAAGTCCACTTTTAAGTACCTTGTCGTCGACTATGTGATATTTTAAAAAACATCACGTTTGTCTTCTTAGAACTTAAGTCCACTTTTAAGTACCTTGTCGTCGACGACACAATCTTTTTAAAAACATCCCCACGTTAAACCAAGGGGAAGTGAGTTATATTTATTTTTATATAGCTCTTTTCTCTAATGACTCAAAGCGCTTTACATAGTGACGTCCCATCCCAAGTGGTGTGGGTGGCACTGGGGGTTAAGTGTCTTGCCCAAGGACACAGCGGCAGTGACTAGGAAGGCAGAAGCGGGGATCAAACCCGGAATCCCCAAGCTGCTGCCACGGATGCTCTCCCAAGCGAACAACGAGCGGTCATGTCGCCTAATTTCCGGAGTAGGGTCTGGTGTGCCTAATCAAAGGGCCTGTTAAGGGTCTTTTCCCTTAATGGCATCGCCATGGTAACACAGAATGTTCCAAAGCACGTCAACACTGGCTGATGAAAGAATGCACAAATGGAATAACACTACGTCGGAAAAATCTTTTCTTTCCCCCCACTGTCATTTCGTAGCACTTCCTGTCCGCGTCACGTCAACGGCGTGACTCCGAGTCCCCCGTGGAAGATTCCGGGCCGTCACTCCGGTGTGCACATGCAGCCGGAGAGCAGGCTCCTGCTGACACGCCGCACTCAGACATTAACCTGGACCACCGTCGGGCCCGCGCCGAATAAAAAGGAGGACACGCTTGTCACAGCGTGTTTGCTCGCCATGCGTCTCCTGCCTGGGCGGGGGAGGCCCCCACGGAGCCCGGCCGGGCCCCCAAAAACACCAGCGCTCCTGCGGGAACACGGGTGGCAACATGAACAGCGACGTCTAAAGGCCAACGTCCACTTTTCCTTCCCCGGTCGGGGATTTCATCTGTTCCAGGGTCAAACTGTGGCCATGGTCCACGCTTCACTGACTCTACGGGAAAGAAGCAAAGTCCTTTTCCACTAAAGGCGGGCGACACACCTGAAAACTGGTTTATATCGCTCCATATTGGTAATTTGTCATATTGTTGTGCCCTACCCAAAATCAGGAGCGAGAGAAAAATGCACAAATGACAAGCCAAAAGTAGTGAAGTTGTAATGTTGTGTAAATAGTAAATAAAAAGAGGAATGTAATGGCAGCAACACATGGCATTTTTACCAGTGTGTTACATGGCCTTTCCTTTTAACAACACTCACTAAAGGTTTGGGAAGTGAGGAGACACATTTTTGAAGTGGAATTCTTTCCCATTCTTGCTTGATGTACAGCTTAAGTTGTTCAACAGTGTCCTGCCTCATATTTTAGCCTTCACACATGTTCAATGTCTGGACTACAGGCAGGCCTGTCTAGTACCTGCACTCTTTTACTATGAAGCCACGTGGCTTGGCATTGTCTTGCTGAAATAAGCAGGGGCGTCCATGATAACGTTGCTTGATTGCTCCTAAAGCTGTATGTACCTTTCAGCATTAATGCTGCCTTCACAGATGTGTAAGTTACCCATGTCTTGGCCACTAATACACCCCCATACCATCACACATGCTGACTACAACACTTTCACCCTACAAGCCATCACTAATACGCCCCCATACCATCACACATGCTGACTACAACACTTTCACCCTACAACAATCACTAATACACCCCCATACCATCACACATGCTGACTACAACACTTTCACCCTACAACAATCACTAATACACCCCCATACCATCACACATGCTGACTACAACACTTTCACCCTACAACAATCACTAATACACCCCCATACCATCACACATGCTGACTACCACACTTTCACCCTACAACAATCACTAATACACCCCCATACCATCACACATGCTGACTACAACACTTTCACCCTACAACAATCACTAATACACCCCCATACCATCACACATGCTGACTACAACACTTTCACCCTACAACAATCACTAATACACCCCCATACCATCACACATGCTGACTACAACACTTTCACCCTACAACAATCACAAATACACCCCCATACCATCACACATGCTGACTACAACACTTTCACCCTACAACAATCACTAATACACCCCCATACCATCACACATGCTGCCTAGAACACTTTCACCCTACAACAATCACTAATACACCCCCATACCATCACACATGCTGCCTAGAACACTTTCACCCTACAACAATCACTAATACACCCCCATACCATCACACATGCTGACTACAACACTTTCACCCTACAACAATCACTAATACACCCCCATACCATCACACATGCTGACTACCACACTTTCACCCTACAACAATCACTAATACACCCCCATACCATCACACATGCTGACTACAACACTTTCACCCTACAACAATCACTAATACACCCCCATACCATCACACATGCTGACTACAACACTTTCACCCTACAACAATCACTAATACACCCCCATACCATCACACATGCTGACTACAACACTTTCACCCTACAACAATCACTAATACACCCCCATACCATCACACATGCTGACTACAACACTTTCACCCTACAACAATCACTAATACACCCCCATACCATCACACATGCTGACTACAACACTTTCACCCTACAACAATCACTAATACACCCCCATACCATCACACATGCTGACTACAACACTTTCACCCTACAACAATCACTAATACACCCCCATACCATCACACATGCTGCCTACCACACTTTCACCCTACAACAATCACTAATACACCCCCATACCATCACACATGCTGACTAGAACACTTTCACCCTACAACAATCACTAATACACCCCCATACCATCACACATGCTGACTACAACACTTTCACCCTACAACAATCACTAATACACCCCCATACCATCACACATGCTGACTACCACACTTTCACCCTACAACAATCACTAATACACCCCCATACCATCACACATGCTGACTACAACACTTTCACCCTACAACAGTCCACATGTTTTTTTTCCTCTTTGCTCCACAGTTTCCAAAAACAATTTGAAATGTGGACTCGTCAGACTCGTCAACTTTGCATCAGTCCATCTTGGATGAGCCTGGGCCCAGCGAAACCGGCGGCGTTTCTGGGTGTTGTTGATAAATGGTTGTGGCTTTGCACAACAGAGTTTTAACTTGCACTTACAGATATTGTGACCAAATATAGTTACTGACAGTGGTTTTATGAAGTGTTCCTGAGCCCATGTGGTGATATCCTTTACACACTGATGTGGCTTTTTTATGCAGTACCGCCTGAGGGATGGAAGGTGCGTAATATCATGGCTTACGTGCAGTGATTTCTTCAAATTTTCTGAAACTTTTGATGATACTACAGAGCGCAGATGGTGGAATTCCTAAATTCCTTGCAATAGCTCGTTGAGAAATGTTGTTCTAAAACAATTTGCCCAGGCATTTGTTGACAAACTGGTGACCCTCGCCTTGTCCTTGTTTTTGAATTACTTCGCATTTCATGGAAGCTGCTTCTATAGCCAATCATGGCACCCACCTGTTCCCAATACTCTATGTGTTTGCGCTGCCGAACATGCTCCTCTGCTTTGAAAACCTGCAATGTCACCACGAAACGGTACTTTTTAAACAGTATAGTAGTGTTTCTGATTCATTGGTGATAATGATACTTGTAAGAAACGTACTTTGTCGCCATGGAGGCCAGGATTAGTGATTTAGAAGTAGCTAAAACACTGTGGAGGGACTTTAGCCGCTAGTTAGCTAGCCATGTGTTAAAGCAGCTCTTCCTGAGGGTGTTTCAGTGTTATAACTTCACCTTTTACTTGACTTTTTACACCGAAATGTGTCCGTTCTCCCTTTTCTGTCTACACACTGTGTCTGCTTGTAAGTACTCAGTGTGTGTGCGCTGCCCAACATGCTCCTCTGCTCCTAAAACCTGCAATCGGTACTTTTCAAACAGTATAGTAGTGTTTTTGTTCCATTAGTAATAATGGTACTTGTAATAAACTTACTTTATTTGTTGCTAGGGATGCCAGGATTAGTGATTTAGAAGTAGCTAAAACACTGTGGAGGGACTTTAGCCGCTAGTTAGCTAGCCATGTGTTAAAGCATCTCTTCCTGAGGGTGTTTCAGTGTTATAACGTCACCTTTATCTTGACTTTTTACATCAAAATCCGTCCGTTCTTTTCTGTCTACACACTGTGTCTGCTTGTAAGTACTCTGTGTGTGTGCGCTGCCCAACATGCTCCTCTGCTCCTAAAACCAGCAATGTCACCACGAACCGGTACTTTTCAGAGTATAGTCGTGTTTTTGATTCATTAGTGATAATGGTACTTGTAAAAAACATACTTTATTTGTCGCCATGGAGGCCAGGATTAGTGATTTAGAAGTAGCTAAAACATTGCGGATGGACGTTAGCCGCTAGCTAGCTAGCCATGTTTTAAAGCATCTCTTCCTGAGGGTGTTTCAGTGTTATAACTCCACCTATATCTTGATTTTTTTACACCAAAATGCGTCATTTCTCCTTTTTCTGTCTACACACTGTGTCTGCTTTTAAGTACTCTGTGTGTGTGCGCTGCCCAACATGCTCCTCTGCTCCTAAAACCTGCAATAGGTACTTTCCAAACAAAGTATAGTAGTGTTTTTGATTCATTAGTACTGTGATGGAGAAGAGCCAGATCAGGATGCCACCCAAACGCCTCCCAAGAGAGGTGTTTTGGGCTGGTCCGACTGGTAAGAGGCCACAGGGAAGACCCAGGACACGTTGAGAAGACTTTGCCTTGCTGGCCCTGGAAGGCCTCTGGATCCCCCGGGAAGAGCTGGACCAAGTGGCTAGGGAGATGGAAGTCTGGACTTCCTTGCTTGGGCTGCTGCCCCCGTGACCACACCTCTGATATGTGGAAGTACAGCTATACTGTACAGATACTGCTCCATTGTTGACAAGAAAATGAAGTTTGCTCAATTTACTGACAATCCTTCTTCGACGCTATAATATTTCATTAAAAAAGAAAGTAATATAAAGTGATATTTTGAGGCGGAAAGGAATGTTTAAAAAGGCGGACAGTTGACACGCCTGAAGTAAACAGACATGGCCCAAGATGTCGGCCATTATGCAAAGCTTCCCCCAGTAACTCGCCATTAAAGACGGCGTGCTGCGCGCGCGGGGAAGGGGGGTAGTTAACAGGAGAGCCTCACTGAGCCCTCGGACTCCATCACGGTCGTCTTCTTCCACTTCACGCTTGGTTTGCTGGCCCAGCCTTGCAAACACAACACATATTTGCACAGATGCTCAGACGTCCGCGCTCTGGACGCGGCGTGCGGGCCCACGCCAGGACGTGGACAGGCGCACCTCGGCGTGGATAAGAGGCCCAGATCCGCCTTGACGTTTCTCTCTCCGTCCTTTTGTTGGCAATTGCAACAATTTTGTCGCGGGCCGAGTCGGCGCGGGGAGAGAAAAGACAAGCTTTTAGGAGCACGAGAGGAAGGCACTTTGATGTTTATGTGTTCTAATGCGGCCCCTCGCTCAACGTCTGGGCCTGCGCCGGAACACATGGCGAGGCGGGCGGGACGCGATCCCATCTGACACCCGGATAGTCCCGCTCCAATTTATAAATAGCCGGATAAAAGTTGCGGCGCTAAGCGGACGGAGGGAAGTAAATGCGCCGAGACGTTTGCCCTCCGTCTCCACGCCGCCCCGCCAAAGAGCTTCTGGCGGGGGCCGAGAGAGCGCGCTCGTTAAAGCCGAATCTCCCCACGCGGCGCTCGCTAAAAGCGGAAACGCGCCGGCTTCTCCTCCTTTAAGACAGCCGGGGAACGAGGCGCTGATGGAGAAAAGGTCAATTAGCTTATTAGAGGCTCGTCAGGCGGAGGTGTCGTCTTCCTGCACTTTACATCCGCAATCTTTGTCATTTACACCTGTCCGACACCCACGCCGAGCGCCCCCAAAACTAACATGCCTTCTTAGCTAGCTAGCTAGCAGGCTACGTACCGCTTTGTGGGAGACGGCATGGCGCGGAATAAAAGTGAAAACATTTGATTAATCACGCGTACATACTCCATTATTCATGTTTACACACAGACGGTGGAGCGCACACTCACTGCATTTTAGAAGAAAACTATATTTTCCATATATAAGCCGCACCTGACTATAAGTCGCAGATTGAGTTATTTCCTATGAAATATTTATTGACATAACTGCATTGTTTACAAATGAAGCAATGTAGTATCTGTTAGTCTGCAAAATAACAACTCCCCCCCTCATTTGGTGGAATAATACCGTATTTTCCAGACTACAAAGCGCACCGGTATATAAGCCACACCCACTACATTTCAAAAGAAAAAATATTTCCATATATAAGCTGCACCGGACTACCAGTGGCAGATATATACGATGTGAAATGAGTTATTTACACAGAAATATTTATTGACATACATTTATTGTTTCCTATTGGCGCCTTGCATGGCAGCTCCCTCCATCAGTGTGTGAATGTGTGTGTGAATGTGGAAGTAGTGTCAAAGCGCTTTGAGTACCTTGAAGGTAGAAAAGCGCTATAAAAAAAAAGGAAAGAAAAAGTAATGTAGTATATGTTAGTCTACAAAATAACATGTTGTTTCCCCCCATTCGGTGGATGATGACCGTATTTTCCAGACTACAGAAAAGCACTGGTATATAAGCCGTAAGCACTACATTTCAAAAGAAGAAAAAAAATCTATAAATTAACCGTACCGGACTATAAGTGGCAGACATATATGTTGTGAAATGAGTTACTTACACAGAAATATTTATTGACATACCTTTATTGTTTCCAAATAAAGCAATTTAGTATCTGTTAGTCTACAAAATAACATGTTGTTTCCCCCCATTTGGTTTAAGATGACCATATTTTCCAAACTACAATACTATTATAAGTCGTAGATATATACGTTGTGAAATGAGTTATTTACACAGAAAGAATCTGTAAATGTTTATTTAGATACTTTGTTTCTAAATGAAGCAATGTAGTATCTGTTAGTCTACAAAATAACATGTTTCCCCCCCATTTGGTGGAAAAACTAACACTACTAAAAAAAGCACCGGTATATAAGCCGCAACCTCTACATTTCAAAAGGAGAAAAAAAAATCGATATATTAGCCGCACCTGACTAAAAATGGCAGATATATATGTTGTGAAATGAGTTATTTACACAGAAATATTTATTGACATACCTTTATTGTTTCCAAATGAAGCAATGTAGTATCTGTTAATCTACAAAATAACATGTTGTTTCTCCCCATCCGGTGGATGATGACCGTATTTTCCAGACCACAGAAAAGCACTGGTATATAAGCCACACCCACTACATTTCAAAAGAAAAAAAAAATCTATAAATTAGTCGTACCGGACTGTAAGTGGCAGACATATATGTTGTGAAATGAGTTATTTAGACAGAAATAATCTGTACATGTTTATTTACATACTTTGTTTCTAAATGAAGCAATGTGGTATCTGTTAGTCTAAAAAATAACATGTTTTCCCCACATTTGGCGGAAAAACTAACACTACTAAAAAAAGCACCGGTATATAAGCCGCAACCTCTACATTTCAAAAGAAAAAAAAAATCGATATATTAGCCGCACCTGACTAAAAATGGCTGATATATACGTTGTGAAATGAGTTATTTACACAGAAATATTTATTGACATACCTTAATTGTTTCCAAATGAAGTAATGTAGTATCTGTTAGTCTACAAAATAACATGTTATTTCCCCCCATTTGGTGGAAGATATACATATTTTCCAAACTACAATACTATTATAAGTCGTAGATATATAGGTTGTGAAATGAGTTATTTACACAGAAATATGTATTTACATACCTTAATTGTTTCCAAATGACACAATGTAGTAACTGTTAGTCTACAACATAACATGTTGTTTCCCCCCATTTGGTGGAAGATATACATATTTTCCAAAATACAATACTATTATAAGTCGTAGATATAGGTTGTGAAATTAGTTATTTACACAGAAATATTTATTGACATACCTTTATTGTTTTCAAATGAAGCAATGTAGTATCTGTTAGTCTACAAAATGAAATGTTTTTCCCCCCCATTTGGTGAAAAATTACAATATTTTCCAGCCGCACCCACTACATTTAGAAAGAAAAAGTAAATCCATATATTAGCCGCTCCCGACTACAAGTGGCAGACATATACCTTGTGTAACTAGTTATTTACACAGAAATATTTATTGACATACATTTGTTGTTTCTAAATGAAGCAATGTAGTATCTGTTAGTGTACAGAATAACAGGTTTTCCCCAATTTGGTGGAAGATGACCGTATCGTCCAGACTACAAAAAAAACACCGGTATTAACCCGCAACCACTACATTTCAAAAGAAAAAATCCACATGTTAGCCGCACCGGACTATAAGTGTCAGATATACAGTATAGGTTGTGAAATGAGTTGTTTACACAGAAAAAAATGTGTAAATGTTTATTTACGAACCTTGTTTCCAAATGAAGCAATGTAATATCTGTTAGTCTACAAAATAACATGCTTTTTCCCCCCATTTGGTGGAAGATGACCGTAATTTCCAGACTAAAAAAAAGCACCGGTTTATAAGCCACAACCACTACATTTAAAAATAAAAATAAAAAATCTATATATTAGCCGCACCAGACTATAAGTCCCAGATATACATCTTGTGAAATTAGTTTTTTTACACAGAAAAAAATCAGCAAATTTTTTATTAACATACCTTGTTTCTAAAGGAAGCAATGTAGTATCTGTTAGTCTACAAAATAACATGCTTTTTCCCCTATTTGGTGGAAGATGACCATATTTTCGACAGTACTAAAAAAGCACCGGTATATAAGCCGCACCAACCACATTTCAAAAGAAAAAAGAAATCCATATATTAGCCGCACCGGACTATAAGTCACAGAAATATTGGTTGTGAAATGACTTATTTACACAGAAATATTTATTAACAAACCTTTATTGTTTTCAAATGAAGCAATGTAGTATCTGTTAGTCTACAAAATAACATCTCGTCACCCCTCCCGTTTGGAAGATTACCATATTTTCCAGACCACAAAGCGCACCGATATATAAGCCACATTTCAAAAGAAAAACAAAATCCATGTATTAGCCGCACCAGACTATAAGTCACAGATATATAACAAAAACCGTGATACAGTTTGTAGGTATATCTCCCAGCTTTGAGTTCATTCCCTGTTGTGTACTTTCAACCGGAAGCAAAAGTGCTGTTTTGTCTTTGTCCATCCATAACGTTACTGCTCTTTCGGATTCTTCATTCAACGTTTGCAAGTTTGAAAATATAACAAAACCTACCGATGTTTACAAATAAACCTGTTTTCACACATATTTGCACGTGCTATCGTAGTGTAACATGTAGCGTATGATAGAGAATTTATTGGCAGGCTTATAAAAAATATCAACAATTATCGATATCAATCAATATGATACAGTTTTTAGATATATCACCCAGCCCTGACTTCACTCACTGTAGTGTACTTTCAACTGGAAGCAAAAGTGCTGTTTTGTCTTTGTCCGTCCATAGCGTTCCTGCCCTTTCGGATTCTTCATTCAACGTTTGCAAGTTTGAAAATATTTCAAAACCTACTGATGCTTACTAATAAACCTGTTTTCACACATATTTGCACATGCTATCGTAATGTAGCATGTAGCGTATGATAGAGAATTTATTGGCTGGCTTATTGAAAATATCAATAATTATCGATATCAATCAATATGATACAGTTTTTAGGTGTATCGCCCAGCCCTGAGTTCACTCCCTGTAGTGTAATGCTGTGTCCTTTCAACCGGAAGCAAAAGTGCTGTTTTGTCTTTGTCCGTCCATAGCGTTCTGCTCTTTCGGATTCTTCATTCAACATTTGCAAGTTTGAAAATATGTCAAAACCTATTAATGCTTACTAATAAACCTGTTTTCACACATATTTGCACATGCTATCATGATGTAACATGTAGCGTATGATCGGGAATTTATTGGCAGGCTTATTGAAAATATCAATAATTATCGATATCAATCAATATGATACAGTTTTTAGGTATATCACCCAGCCCTGAGTTCACTCCCTGTAGTGTAGTGCTGTGTCCTTTCAACCGGAAGCAAAAGTGCTGTTTTGTCTTTGTCCATCCATAACGTTCTGCCCTTTCGGATTCTTCATTTAACGTTGTAAGTTTGAAAATATAACCAAGCCTATCGATGCTTACTAATAAAGCTGTTTTCACGCATATTTGCACGTGCTATTGTAATGTAGCATGTAGCGTATGATAGGGAATTTATTGTCAGGCTTATGAAAAATATCAATAATTATCAATATCAATCAATATGATACAGTTTTTAGATATATCACCAAACCTTGAGTTCACTCCCTGTAGTGTAGTGCTGTGTCCTTTCAACCGGAAGCAAAAGTGCTGTTCCGTCTTTGTCCGTCCATAGTGTTCCTACTCTTTTGGTTGCTTATTTCAAACGTTACTGACGCTTATTAATAAACATGTTTACACGCATATTTGCACGTGCTATCGTAATGTAACATGTGGCGTATGATATGGAATTTATTGGCAGGCCCCAAAAGGGAATAAGCGGTAGATAATGGCTAGTTGGATGGGCTTATTAAAATTATCAACAATTATCGATATCAATCAATATAAAAAACAAATACCTTGAGACTTTTTAGGTATATCACCCAGCCCTGAGTTCACTACCTGTAGTTCAGTGTCGTGTACTTTCAACCGGAAGCAAAAGTGCTGTTTTGTCTTTGTCCGTCCATAACGTTCTTGCCCTTTCCGATTCTTCATGCAACGTTTGCAAGGTTGAAAATCTAAAGAAACCTACTGATGCTTACTCATGAAGCTGTTTTCACGCATATTTGCACGTGCTATCGTAGTGTAACATGTAGCATATGATAGAAAATTTATTGGCGGGCTTATAAAAAATATCAACAATTATCGATATCAATCAATATGATAGAGTTTTTAGATATATCACCCAGCCCTGACTTCACTCACTGTAGTGTACTTTCAACTGGAAGCAAAAGTGCTGTTTTGTCTTTGTCCGTCCATAACGTTCCTGCCCTTTCGGATTCTTCATTCAACGTTGTAAGTTTGAAAATCTAACGAAACCTACTGATGCTTACTCATAAAGCTGTTTTCATGCATATTTGCACGTGCTATCGTAATGTAGCATGTAGCGTATGATAGAGAATTTATCGGCAGGCTTATAAAACATATCAACAATTATCGATATCAATCAATATGATACAGTTTTTAGATATATCACCCAGCCCTGACTTCACTCACTGTAGTGTACTTTCAACTGGAAGCAAAAGTGCTGTTTTGTCTTTGTCCGTCCATAACGTTCCTGCTTTTTTGGATTCTTCATTCAACGTTGTAAGTTTGAAAATCTAACGAAACCTACTGATGCTTACTAATAAACCTGTTTTCACGCATATTTGCACGTGCTATCGTGATGTAACATGTAGAGTATGATCGGGAATTTATTGGCAGGCTTATTGAAAATATCAATAATTATCGATATCAATCAATATGATACAGTTTTTAGATATATCGCCCAGGCCTGAGTTCACTCCCTGTAGTGTAATGCTGTGTCCTTTCAACCGGAAGCAAAAGTGC
>NC_084636.1:36507271-36554771 GCF_033978795.1 Nerophis ophidion | reverse complement strand
GCTAGGGGAACAGTGCCCGAGGAAAGTGATAAGTTTATAATATTTAGCACTGATGGACCTAATAATACAAAGAGCTCCTTGATCAGTTTCCCAGGAAAAGGGTCAAGTAAACATGTTGTTTGTTTTATTCCATTTACACGTTGTAACAATTCCTCTAATGTTATTTCCTCAAAACGAGAGAAACTATTTTGGAGGGCAGTATCCGCCGTATATACAATCGTGTCAGTGTTAATAGAACCCCGTTGTAGCTGGGACGCATTGTCTTTAATCTCCTTTCTAATGACTTCAATTTTCTTACTAAAGAATTGCATAAAGTCATCAGCTGAGTGGGTGGAGCTACTGGAAGGAGTCCCTTGTTGGGTTAGCGATGCTACCGTACTAAACAAAAATTTAGGATCGTTTTCCATTATGGATTGATCTTTCACAGTATCATGTTCTCATATGTTCTCATAGTCATCAGTATCATCAGTATCATCAGTATGTGCTAAAAAGCAGACTATTAAAGTTTCTTATTGCTAGCACACATCTTTGCATGCAACCTGAGCGCCGCTTGTTTGATCCCATGATGCGCACACATCAATCAATCAATCAATCAATGTTTACTTATATAGCCCTAAATCACTAGTGTCTCAAAGGGCTGCACAAACCACCACGACATCCTCGGTAGGCCCACATAAGGGCAAGGAAAACTCACACCCAGTGGGACATCGGTGACAATGATGACTATGAGAACATGATACTGTGATACTGATGATACTGATGACTATGAGAACATGATACTGTGATACTGATGATACTGATGACTATGAGAACATGATACTGTGATACTGATGATACTGATGACTATGAGAACATGATACTGTGATACTGATGATACTGATGACTATGAGAACATATGAGAACATGATACTGTGAAAGATCAATCCATAATGGAAAACGATCCTAAATTTTTGTTTAGTACGGTAGCATCGCTAACCCAACAAGGGACTCCTTCCAGTAGCTCCACCCACTCAGCTGATGACTTTATGCAATTCTTTAGTAAGAAAATTGAAGTCATTAGAAAGGAGATTAAAGACAATGCGTCCCAGCTACAACGGGGTTCTATTAACACTGACACGATTGTATATACGGCGGATACTGCCCTCCAAAATAGTTTCTCTCGTTTTGAGGAAATAACATTAGAGGAATTGTTACAACGTGTAAATGGAATAAAACAAACAACATGTTTACTTGACCCTCTTCCTGGGAAACTGATCAAGGAGCTCTTTGTATTATTAGGTCCATCAGTGCTAAATATTATAAACTTATCACTTTCCTCGGGCAGTGTTCCCCTAGCATTCAAAAAAGCGGTTATTCATCCTCTTCTTAAAAGACCTAACCTCGATCCTGACCTCATGGTAAACTACCGACCGGTGTCTCACCTTCCCTTTATTTCAAAAATCCTCGAAAAAATTGTTGCGCAGCAGTTAAATGAACAACATTTGTCTTAAAAAGCCTTTAATATTGAATTTATGTAAGTTTTAGCAGAATCAGGTATTTTGGAAAGAATCACAAATACAAATATAAGATTTTACTGGCCTCATATTGGTCACACTCAAAATGACAGTTTTTGAAACATGGAGCCTTTTTTAACTTTAGCGGGGCTATGTTATCAATGGTTTCGCGCAGGGCGTCGTTAAAGTTGTTAGTGAGGTTATCAATAGAGCCCACATATTTTGGGAATGGTGCCATTACCGAGGGCAGTAGGTCAGCAAGAGTTGTCGTTGTGGCCGTATTAATGTTGCGGCTGCTATAGCAGTTATTATTATTATTAGTTTTGACGAACATCCACCGCAAGCTTATTAGGATTGCTTCGTCGCAGCTACAAAAACTCCAAATACCCTTTTTTTTTTTTACCGGCTCGTTCACAAACACCCACCACTTGGGACCGCCCCTTGGAAAATGAAAGTGAAGACGTTTCGGAAGTGAAAGATGATTTCAAAATCACACCTGATTAGGTTTTGTTGTTTTTTTATGGTGGATTTGAAGAAGAAGTGGTTTACGCTGCAGGATGCTGGATGCTAATAAATACAACATACTGGACCACAGGAAAAATATTTGCTAAGTAGGGTCGGTCAAA
This sequence comes from Nerophis ophidion, assembly GCF_033978795.1. Lineage (NCBI taxonomy): Eukaryota > Metazoa > Chordata > Actinopteri > Syngnathiformes > Syngnathidae > Nerophis > Nerophis ophidion. Next base: position 36,552,652 of record NC_084636.1, on the reverse strand, counting down.
GACTATTAAAAAATACCAATGTTCTTTTTTACGGACATGAAGGTCTGCCGTCATGACCAATGTTCCCTAGAATTTAGCACACCTGTCTTAAACCTGGCTAAATAACAAGCTACAGTTCTTATTATTATAATCAAATGACAGCAGTCATTTCCTTGTGATTATTTTCTAATATAAGTGTTTTTGTGACGTTTGGTGTGGATTGCGTTCTCTCATTGGTGCAGTCGGAATGGAACACAGCGTGAAGGTAAGAATGATGATTTATCCATATACTAATGAACAAACTAAGAACAAAAACACTTGCACAAAGGCACTAACAAACAAAACCAACTGAACTAGCATGTGAGCTAAAAGGAACAAAAGACGCTAGCATGTGAGCTAGGGAAACAAACAAACAAAATAGCATGGAAGCTAATGGAGTACAAAAGGGTATTACCAAAATGCGGGAAAGCGACGTCACCTGTTGCATGGAAAACAAACTACACTTTGAGGGCGAAGGAACAAAAAGGGCAGGCTTAATTAGGGACAGAAAATTAGGAGGCAGGTGCGCAGCGACAAACAAGAGACAGGTGACACTAAATGCGTAACTAGGCAACAAAATGCTAATAAATACAACATACTGGACGACAGGAGAAATATTTGCTAAGTAGGGTCAGTCAAAGACTATTAAAAAATACCAATGTTCTTTTTTACGGACATGAAGGTCTGCCGTCATGACCAATGTTCCCTAGAATTTAGCACACCTGTCTTAAACCTGGCTAAATAACAAGCTACAGTTCTTATTATTATAATCAAATGACAGCAGTCATTTCCTTGTGATTATTTTCTAATATAAGTGTTTTTGTGACGTTTGGTGTGGATTGCGTTCTCTCGTTGGTGCAGTCGGAATGGAACACAGCGTGACAGTAAGAATGATGATTTATCTATATACTAATGAACAAACTAAGAACAAAAACACTTGCACAAAGGCACTAACAAACAAAACCAACCAAACTAGCATTTGAGCTAAAAGGAACAAAAGACGCTAGCATGTGAGCTAGGGAAACAAACAAACAAAATAGCATGGAAGCTAATGGAGTACAAAAGGGTATTACCACAATGCGGGAAAGCGGCGTCACCTGTTGCATGGAAAGCAAACTACACTTTGAGGGCGAAGGAACAAAAAGGGCAGGCTTAAGTAGGGACAGAAAATTAGGAGGCAGGTGCGCAACGAAAAACAAGAGACAGGTGACACTAAATGCGTAACTAGGCAACAAAATGCTAATAAATACAACATACTGGACGACAGGAGAAATATTTGCTAAGTAGGGTCAGTCAAAGACTATTAAAAAATACCAATGTTCTTTTTTACGGACATGAAGGTCTGCCGTCATGACCAATGTTGCCTAGAATTTAGCACACCTGTCTTAAACCTGGCTAAATAACAAGCTACAGTTCTTATTATTATAATCAAATGACAGCAGTCATTTCCTTGTGATTATTTTCTAATATAAGTGTTTTTGTGACGTTTGGTGTGGATTGCGTTCTCTCGTTGGTGCAGTCGGAATGGAACACAGCGTGAAGGTAAGAATGATGATTTATCTATATACTAATGAACAAACTAAGAACAAAAACACTTGCACAAAGGCACTAACAAACAAAACCAACCGAACTAGCATTTGAGCTAAAAGGAACAAAAGACGCTAGCATGTGAGCTAGGGAAACAAACAAACAAAATAGCATGGAAGCTAATGGAGTACAAAAGGGTATTACCACAATGCGGGAAAGCGGCGTCACCTGTTGCATGGAAAGCAAACTACACTTTGAGGGCGAAGGAACAAAAAGGGCAGGCTTAAGTAGGGACAGAAAATTAGGAGGCAGGTGCGCAACGAAAAACAAGAGACAGGTGACACTAAATGCGTAACTAGGCAACAAAATGCTAATAAATACAACATACTGGACGACAGGAGAAATATTTGCTAAGTAGGGTCAGTCAAAGACTATTAAAAAATACCAATGTTCTTTTTTACGGACATGAAGGTCTGCCGTCATGACCAATGTTCCCTAGAATTTAGCACACCTGTCTTAAACCTGGCTAAATAACAAGCTACAGTTCTTATTATTATAATCAAATGACAGCAGTCATTTCCTTGTGATTATTTTCTAATATAAGTGTTTTTGTGACGTTTGGTGTGGATTGCGTTCTCTCGTTGATGCAGTCGGAATGGAACACAGCGTGAAGGTAAGAATGATGATTTATCTATATACTAATGAACAAACTAAGAACAAAAACACTTGCACAAAGGCACTAACAAACAAAACCAACCGAACTAGCATGTGAGCTAAAAGGAACAAAAGACGCTAGCATGTGAGCTAGGGAAACAAACAAACAAAATAGCATGGAAGCTAATGGAGTACAGAAGGGTATTACCTCAATGCGGGAAAGCAACGTCACCTGTTGCATGGAAAGCAAACTACACTTTGAGGGCGATGGAACAAAAAGGGCAGGCTTAAGTAGGGACAGAAAATTAGGAGGCAGGTGCGCAACGAAAAACAAGAGACAGGTGACACTAAATGCGTAACTAGGCAACAAAATGCTAATAAATACAACATACTGGACGACAGGAGAAATATTTGCTAAGTAGGGTCAGTCAAAGACTATTAAAAAATACCAATGTTCTTTTTTACGGACATGAAGGTCTGCCGTCATGACCAATGTTCCCTAGAATTTAGCACACCTGTCTTAAACCTGGCTAAATAACAAGCTACAGTTCTTATTATTATAATCAAATGACAGCAGTCATTTCCTTGTGATTATTTTCTAATATAAGTGTTTTTGTGACGTTTGGTGTGGATTGCGTTCTCTCGTTGGTGCAGTCGGAATGGAACACAGTGTGAAGGGAAGAATGGTGATTTATCTATATACTAATGAACAAACTAAGAACAAAAACAATTGCACAAAGGCACTAACAAACAAAACCAACCGAACTAGCATGTGAGCTAAAAGGAACAAAAGACGCTAGCATGTGAGCTAGGGAAACAAACAAACAAAATAGCATGGAAGCTAATGGAGTACAAAAGGGTATTACCACAATGCGGTACTTGAACTCCTCCACTTGGGGCAGGGTCTCCTCCCCAACCCGGAGATGGCATTCCAACCATTATTACATGTTCAAAAAAATTCCAGGAATTTTTAAGCTTATTTCCAACCTTTTTCCCGAAATTCCGTAATACCATTTTTCAATTAAAAAACAGTTACTACTTCAACATTTCTTGACCAATTTAAACAATCCCGATGCCAACCAATCTTTTTTTTTTTTTTTTTAATCCCGCTTTTCCAGATAACCCCAAATTTCCAGGAAGTTCCCATTGACATGAACGGGACATTTTTCCAAGTTGCACAATTTCCACATTTTTCAACCTAATCAAACCATTCCAACATCAAAACATCACACTCATCCTGGACATTCAAACCAACACGTTCCCAACTTCCAGACCAAATTCCGTTTTTCCTGGAAATTCAAACTCTTTAACATTCAAACTATGCTTGGATTCATTGAAGCATTTCCACGCAGTTCCAGGATTGGTATGGGATGGGCACACCACCAACGTCCACCATTGACACCCTCACTTCCAACGCCGTCTTAGCGGCTGTGTTTCAGTCGGCGCACTTTCGTACTCACTCTTGCGTTTGCAAAATGTCGTACGGCGCTGGTGCCTGTCAATCACGGCCATCTTGGCTACGTGGAGTTTGCAATACACAACAAGAATCAGGCAAATATTGAGACTCGGGCAAGCTTCTGCATTTAAAAATCAAAAGGGTACGGACAGATGTGCCAAATGACAAAGGCGTCACACGCGTATGCTAATAACGACGGCGGGCGTCGGGCCGCTCGCCGCGTGTCACCTGACGACCCAGAGGTAGCAGGTGCGGGGGTGGGGCGGACGGCGGCGGACATGGAATGAAGCCTTGGCAGGATTTAAATTGGTGGCATTTTGTGCTCTTTTAAAAGAAGGGGCACTCATTAAAAAGTAGGCAGGAAGAAGCCGTCACGTCGTTAGCCGACGGAGGAGCACAATTATAGATCCGCTGTCGCCAATTTAGCCATGATGGAGCCGCATAATCCTCCACCTGCTAATGTGACCCCCACCGCTCCCCGCCGCGGCGCCGACGCTTTAATGAGTGTGAGCCCGGGCGGCGAGGTGGCCGCCGAGTCGTGTCGCCTTCCAGACTTATTACCGAGCCCGGAGTGAGGGAGGCGTGTCCCTCACGACAACAGGTGACAATGAGAAGCAATTTAGAGGCTGAAGTGACGCCATGAAGTGGTCCGGTTCAGCCGCCGACAAGAAGCAACCGTCATGGCCGCGCTCCCTGACCAATCAAAACAACCACTTGATGCTGGGCAGCGTCGGTGACATTTACGGCCGTCGCAGTACGGGCTGTCCAAACGCTTTGCATGGAGACAAACTACGAAGGATGCCGGGGGGGCACTGTTACGCATTTTTTTTACTTAAGGATGCAATCAAACATGTCACAGAATGCAAAAGGTAGAAGGTATTTAATATAAGAATACAGTAGATAGAATAGATGCAGGCAAAACAAAACCCTAGTGCAGTCGGGAGTGCACAAAAAACAACAGACTACTTGGAAACATCCGGCAATCAGTCATTGTGAAACCAGGACCCTAAAGGACTAGCGACTGACAGTATGCAATTAAATATGTCACAGAATGCAAAAGGTAGAAGGTATTTAATATAAGAATAGATAGAATAGATGCAGGCAAAACAAAACCCTAGTGCAGTCGGGAGTGCACAAAAAATAACAGACTACTTGGAAACATCCGGCAATCAGTTATTGTGAAACCAGGACCCTAAAGGACTACCGACTGACAGTATGCAATTAAATATGTCACAGAATGCAAAAGGCAGAAGGTATTTAATATAAGAATAGATAGAATAGATGCAGGCAAAACAAAACCCTAGTGCAGTCGGGAGTGCACAAAAAACAACGGACTACTTGGAAACATCCGGCAATCAGTCATTGTGAAACCAGGACCCTAAAGGACTAGCATCTGACAGTATGCAATTAAATATGTCACAGAATGCAAAAGGTAGAAAGTATTTAATATAAGAATAGATGGAATAGATGCAGGCAAAACAAAACCCTAGTGCAGTTCGAGAGTACACAAAAAATAACAGACTACTCGGAAACATCCGGGAATCAGTCACCTTGAAACCAGGACGCCAAAGGACCAGTGTCTGACAGTATGCAATCAAATATGTCACAGAATGCAAAAAGTAGAAGGTATTCAATATAAGAATAGATAGAATAGATGCAGGCAAAACAAAACCCTAGTGCACAAAAAACAACAGACTAATTGGAAACATCCGGCAATCAGTCACTGTGAAACCAGGACCCTAAAGGACTACCGACTGACAGTATGCAATTAAATATGTCACAGAATGCAAAAGGCAGAAGGTATTTAATATAAGAATAGATAGAATAGATGCAGGCAAAACAAAACCCTAGTGCAGTTCGAGAGTACACAAAAAATAACAGACTACTCGGAAACATCCGGGAATCAGTCACCTTGAAACCAGGACGCCAAAGGACCAGCGTCTGACAGTATGCAATCAAATATGTCACAGAATGCAAAAGGCAGAAGGTATTCAATATAAGAATAGATGGAATAGATGCAGGCAAAACAAAACCCTAGTGCAGTTCGAGAGTACACAAAAAATAACAGACTACTTGGAAACATCCGGCAATCAGTCATTGTGAAACCAGGACCCTAAAAGACTAGCGTCTGACAGTATGCAATTAAATATGTCACAGAATGCAAAAGGTAGAAGGTCTTTAACATAAGAATAAATAGAATAGATGCAGGCAAAACAAAACCCTAGTGCAGTTCGAGATTACAAAAAAAATAACAGACTACTCGGAAACATCCAGCAATCAGTCACCTTGAAACCAGGACGCCAAAGCACCAGAGTCTGACAGTATGCAATCAAATATGTCACAGAATGCAAAAAGTAGAAGGTATTCAATATAAGAATAGATGGAATAGATGCAGGCAAAACAAAACCCTAGTGCAGTCGGGAGTGCACAAAAAACAACGGACTACTTGGAAACATCCGGCAATCAGTCATTGTGAAACCAGGACCCTAAAGGACTAGCATCTGACAGTATGCAATTAAATATGTCACAGAATGCAAAAGGTAGAAAGTATTTAATATAAGAATAGATGGAATAGATGCAGGCAAAAAGAAACCCTAGTGCAGTCGGGAGTGCACAAAAAACAACGGACTACTTGGAAACATCCGGCAATCAGTCATTGTGAAACCAGGACCCTAAAGGACTAGCGTCTGACAGTATGCAATTAAATATGTCACAGAATGCAAAAGGTAGAAAGTATTTAATATAAGAATAGATAGAATAGATGCAGGCAAAACAAAACCCTAGTGCAGTTCGAGAGTACACAAAAAATAACAGACTACTCGGAAACATCCGGCAATCAGTCATTGTGAAACCAGGACGCCAAAGGACCAGCGTCTGACAGTATGCAATCAAATATGTCACAGAATGCAAAAAGTAGAAGGTATTCAATATAAGAATAGATAGAATAGATGCAGGCAAAACAAAACCCTAGTGCAGTCGGGAGTGCACAAAAAATAACAGACTACTTGGAAACATCCGGCAATCAGTCATTGTGAAACCAGGACGGAAAAGGACCAGCGTCTGACAGTATGCAATTAAATATGTCACAGAATGCAAAAAGTAGAAGGTATTTAATATAAGAATAGATAGAATAGATGCAGGCAAAACAAAACCCCAGTGCAGTTCGAGAGTACACAAAAAATAACAGACTACTCTGAAACATCCGGCAATCAGTCACCTTGAAACCAGGACACCAAAGGACCAGCGTCTGACAGTATGCAATCCAATATGTCACAGAATGCAAAAAGTAGAAGGTATTCAATATAAGAATAGATAGAATAGATGCAGGCAAAACAAAACCCTAGTGCAGTCGGGAGTGCACAAAAAATAACAGACTACTTGGAAACATCCGGCAATCAGTCACTGTGAAACCAGGACGCCAAAGGACCAGCGTCTGACAGTATGCAATCAAATATGTCACAGAATGCAAAAAGTAGAAGGTATTCAATATAAGAATAGATAGAATAGATGCAGGCAAAACAAAACCCTAGTGCAGTTCGAGAGTACACAAAAAATAACAGACTACTCGGAAACATCCGGCAATCAGTCATTGTGAAACCAGGACGCCAAAGGACCAGCGTCTGACAGTATGCAATCAAATATGTCACAGAATGCAAAAAGTAGAAGGTATTCAATATAAGAATAGATAGAATAGATGCAGGCAAAACAAAACCCTAGTGCAGTCGGGAGTGCACAAAAAACAACGGACTACTTGGAAACATCCGGCAATCAGTCATTGTGAAACCAGGACCCTAAAGGACTAGCGACTGACAGTATGCAATCAAATATGTCACAGAATGCAAAAAGTAGAAGGTATTCAATATAAGAATAGATAGAATAGATGCAGGCAAAACAAAACCCTAGTGCAGTCGAGAGTGCACAAAAATAACAGACTACTCGGAAACATCCAGCAATCAGTCATTGTGAAACCAGGACAGCAAAGCACCAGTGTCTGACAGTATGCAATCAAATATGTCACAGAATGCAAAAAGTAGAAGGTATTCAATATAAGAATAGATAGAATAGATGCAGGCAAAACAAAACCCTAGTGCAGTTCGAGAGTACACAAAAAATAACAGACTACTCGGAAACATCCGGCAATCAGTCATTGTGAAACCAGGACGCCAAAGGACTAGCGACTGACAGTATGCAATTAAATATGTCACAGAATGCAAAAGGTAGAAGGTATTTAATATAAGAATAGATGGAATAGATGCAGGCAAAACAAAACCCTAGTGCAGTCGGGAGTGCACAAAAAAATTACAGACAATATCCGTTAACGTCCGGCAATCAGTCACCTTGAAACTAAGACACCAAAGAACCAGCGTCTGACAGTATGCAATTGAATTTGTCACAGAATGCAAAAAGCCGCAGGTAGGAGGTCTTTAATATAAGAATAGATAGAATAAATACAGGTAAAACAAAACCCTAGTGCAGTCGAGAGTGCATAAAAAAATAACGGACTACTCTGAAACATCCGGCAATAAGAAACATGAAACCAGGACGCCCAAGGACCAGCATCTGACGGCATAAAATATTCCAGCACTCGCCAAGAAGCTCCCTGACTGCGGCTGGTCAACCCGGCTCCGAGGCAGGGTGCAGTCATCACACGCTAACACACACAGAACAGGAAGTGCAATACGAGTCCTGTACAGGTCATTCTGGATCAATCCAAGGATAACCCCGGTAAAACTCCCAAAGGTTAGTATTACCGTTTTATCTTAAAATGAGTAAAAAAGTGCACTCTGATAAACTCCCGGACTGACAAGCGCTAGCTCGTTAGCTAGCCTGAATGCTAACATGGAAACGAGAGGCATTAGGTAGGCAGGTAGGTCTTTGTTGTCATTGCACAAGTACAACGAAACATTGTTTTCAGCACAAACTCGTTCAAGATGAGACAAACAAACCGTGTACAGGCTTACAGAACAGAAACGCTTATGGGTCGCCACAAGGCGCTGCGTAAAAGATAAGAAAAAGGTCAACACTGGGGAAGGATGAGTAAAAAAAATACAATCTAGACTGGGCTCCCAGTCTGGAGTGGGAGAAAAACCTCCACAGCAAAGCACATACACATATTACAACATACATCTCCTGATATCTAGCAACCGAGGGGAGGGAGAGCGGGGCCATGGTGGCAGGCTGCAGATCTTCAGGTGTCGCCCAAACATCCATCACACCGACGGGATCTGCGTCAAGGGCGTTGTGTTGGAAGTGGGCTGTGTGTGTGTGTGTGTGTGTGTGTGTGTGTGTGTGTGTGTGTGTGTGTGTGTGTGTGTGTGTGTGTGTGTGGACTATATTGTTTTGTGCATGCTTGTGTTTGTAAGCCTGGAGTGTGTCTCTGTTCCGTGGCCTTGATGTTGTGTAGTCGGCAGTCAGTCCTAAGTCAACAACCACAAGTGTGTGTCCATGAGAGACAAGAAGGGAGTTGGTTGTGTCTTCTCCACACTGTCTTGCAACGTCTCTACCCATGAAGAAACGACATTGTTATGTCTTCTTGTTATGTCTTCTCCACACTGTCTTGCAACGTCTCTACCATGAAGAAACAACATGTTATGTCTTCTTGTTGTGTCTTCTCCACACTGTCTTGCAACGTCTCTACCATGAAGAAACGACATGTTATGTCTTCTTGTTATGTCTTCTCCACACTGTCTTGCAACGTCTCTACCATGAAGAAACAACATGTTATGTCTTCTTGTTGTGTCTTCTCCACACTGTCTTGCAACGTCTCTACCCATGAAGAAACGACATGTTATGTCTTCTTGTTATGTCTTCTCCACACTGTCTTGCAACGTCTCTACCCATGAAGAAACGACATGTTATGTCTTCTTGTTGTGTCTTCTCCACACTGTCTTGCAACGTCTCTACCCATGAAGAAACGACATGTTATGTCTTCTTGTTGTGTCTTCTCCACACTGTCTTGCAACGTCTCTACCCATGAAGAAACGACAAGTTATGTCTTCTTGTTATGTCTTCTCCACACTGTCTTGCAACGTCTCTACCCATGAAGAAACAACATGTTATGTCTTCTTGTTATGTCTTCTCCACACTGTCTTGCAACGTCTCTACCATGAAGAAACAACATGTTATGTCTTCTCCACACTGTCTTGCAACGTCTCTACCATGAAGAAACGACATGTTATGTCTTCTTGTTATGTCTTCTCCACACTGTCTTGCAACGTCTCTACCATGAAGAAACAACATGTTATGTCTTCTTGTTGTGTCTTCTCCACACTGTCTTGCAACGTCTCTACCATGAAGAAACAACATGTTATGTCTTCTTGTTGTGTCTTCTCCACACTGTCTTGCAACGTCTCTACCCATGAAGAAACGACATATGCCGGTTCGGATCAGAGGAAGTTGTGGTTTGTAAAGCCCGTCTAGGTTCTGGTGATGAAGGGCTACACAAATGACCTTGGATTGGTTGAACCAAAATAGGAGCACTTAACAGGAACTGAAAAGGAGACATGACCAACAGGTCCTGACACAAATACAATGTATTTACACGTCATGCTACTCTGCATGCTCGGCGGTCTGAACAAAACCGAATGCAATCTTTGTGACAAAGCAAGTGAGCTGATACATTTGTATATTTTTTACCGGTAGTAAAAAGAAAATATCCCCCCAGCCAAACGTCGGATAGTCCAAATATTAAAAAAAAAGAATGAGCCGGTCTGAGCGAGTACTGAGGTACTAAATACTTCATGTAGACCAGGGGTGTCCGAGCTGGTTCCACCTTGGGTCACTGAGAAATCAAAAGGAGGCGAGGTGTTGTATTCATATTTTATGTTGCAAACGGGCAAAAAGCAAGTTATATTTATTTCAAGCACCTCAGCTTTCTTTTAGCTGGCAGATATATTATCAGTAGTAGTATTTATCAGTATCAACTCTCTCCCCTGACATTATGATTACCATTTCTTCTTTTCTCCATTGGTTGTCCTTTCCCTTTGAGCCGCCCTACAAGCAGCTTTTTTAGATGCACAATGTCTCAAGTCGGGTGTTTACATTCTTTAAAGGCCTACTGAAATGAGATGTTCTTATTTAAACAGGGATAGCAGCTCCATTCTATGTCTCATACTTCATCATTTTGCCATATTTTTGCTGAAAGGATTTAGTAGAGAACATCCACGATAAAGTTCCCAACTTTTGTTTGCTAATAAAAAAGCCTTGCCTGTACCGGAAGTAGCAGACGATGTGTGCGTGATGTCACTGGTTGTAGGGCTCCTCACCTCTGAACATTGTTTACAATCATGGCCACCATGTCAGGCTTGCCAATGACAGTTTGTTTTTGTTTTAGTTTGTCCTCTGTGTTTAGTATTTCCTGTCCTTAGTTCAGCACTCTTATTTTGGTTCAGCTTCCTGAGTGCTTTGTTTCCCCTCAGCTGCGGCTGATTGGCACCTGGCCAAACCTGTTGTCAATCAGCCTGCTCCTATTTGTACCTGCTTTGTCTTCCAGTCAGTGCTGGATTATTGATTCGTCGATGTCACTTCTTGTCGCTCTTGTCATATATTATCTCTCCTGTCGTGTCGTACCTTTGCAGCGTAGCGGTAAGCTATATTCGTTTGATGTTTGTAGCTTACTGTTTTTTGCGCCCTGCTTCCATTTAGTTTTTTCATTTTAAAAGTACAAATTCTGTTTCCTGCTAGATACCTGTTAGCTTCCAAGCTAGGCCTTTTGTTTGTTATCCGCCCACGTGCACGCTTTTTGTTTGAACCCTTTGTTTGTTTTTGTCTTAGTATTTAAATTAAATCGTGTTTTCCCGCAAAATGCCGCCCTCCTTCTCTGCATCTTGGGGTTCGACACCAAAAAACTCTGACACACCAGCCAGCAGCAAGAGCTATTCGGACCGAGAAATCGACAATTTCCCCATTAATTTGAGCGAGGATGAAAGATTTGTGGATGAGGAAATTTAGAGTGAAGGCCTAGAAGAAAAATAAAATAAGAAAAAAAAGGGCAAGTGAGAGCGATTCAGATGTTTTTAGACACATTTACTAGGATAATTCTGGGAAATCCCTTATCTTTCTATTGTGTTGCTAGTGTTTTAGTGAGTTAAATAGTACCTTAAAGTCGAAGGGGTGTGGCCACAGGTGTTTTGACGCCAGAGTCTCTGAGAGAAGTCACGGCAGCTGCAGGAGGACAATGGCTCCGCTGATCTCCGGTAAGAGGCGACTTATTACCACAATTTTCTCACCGAAAACTGCCGGTTGACATGTAGTCGTGATCCATGTTTGCTTGACCGCTCTGATCCATAGTAAAGCTTCACCTCCGGGAATTTTAAACAAGGAAACACCGTGTGTTTGTGTGGCTAAAGGCTAAAAGCGTCCCCTCCATTATTAATTGAACAAATTGCAAAAGATTCAGCAACAAGTGTGTGCTCTTAATCACTTTAAATTATCATCTTAATTAAGTAGTGTCCAAAGTCAAATTAGCATGTAAATGCAGCATTGTTGGTGATTTTTCAATTTTTTTTATTGGAGATGTCCGATAATATCGTACTACCGATATTATCGGCCGATAAATGCTTTAAAATTTTATAGCGTAAATTATCGGTATCGGTTTCAAAAAGTAAAATTTTTGACTTTTTAAAACGCCGCATTGTACACGGAGGTAGGGAAAAGTACAGAGCGCGAATAAACCTTAAAGCCTTTGCTTGCCGGTCCAGTCACATAATATGTACAGTTTTTCACACACACAAGTGAATGCAACGCATACTTGGTCATACGTGGCGCAGTGGAAGAGTGGCCGTGCACAACCCGAGGGTCACTGGTTCAAATCCCACCTAGTACCAACCTCGTCACGTCCGTTGTGTCCTGAGCAAGACACTTCACCCTTGCTCCTGATGGGTGCTGGTTGGCGCCTTGCATGGCAGCTCCCTCCATCAGTGTGTGAATGTGTGAATGTGGAAGTAGTGTCAAAGCGCTTTGAGTACCTTGAAGGTAGAAAAGCGCTATACAAGTACAACCCATTTATCATTTATCATTTAACACAGATGTCCAAAATACTGTGTAATTGCGCGATGAAAAGAGACGACTTGGTGGTGCTGGGCTAATATGTCGCCTCCAACCAATAACGTCACAAACACACGTCATCATTGCGTCATCATTCCGCGACATTTTCCACAGGAAACTCCGCGGGAAATTCAAAATTGTAATTTAGTAAACTAAAGCGGCCATATTGTCATGTGTTGCAATGTTAATATTTCATCATTGATATATAAACTATCAGACTGCTAGTAGTGGGTCTCAGTAGGACTTTAAGAAGCTCATTTCAATGTCAATCCACCTAGCCTCATTAGATTCAATTTAAAAAAAAACATGAACACAAAGATATTATACATTTCTACGTCTGTCGGTTATGTGTTTCAGAGTTGGGGAGCAGAAGTCCACTGGTTGACTAAGCCATTGTCCACCAGCAGCACTGACGTAGGTCAATGGTTCATTGTCTTAGGATATACCACAAGGCTTAGAATATCAATCATCGCTCAATCGAAGTTTACTTATTCAAGCCCTTGATCACAGAAGTGATTGTGACATCCTCGCCTCAGATTCCCCATCCGGGCAAGGAAAAAACTCAACCTGAGAACAACCAGAAACCTTGGAAGGGACCGCTGGGCAATGGAAGTGGAGTGGATCTACTTAAAATGTGTGAGTCCAGGCCAGCAGGGGGTCGTATTGCATGTGGACACATGGGGGCGCCGAGATGTCACCGACTAATGCATGAGGGGACTTGCTAAAGTAGATATGGCAGTTTTCCTCAGCAGGGGTCAGCGTCCTGGCCCTGGATGTGATTATCTTGAGCTGGTGTAGTACTGCTCCAAGGCCTTGTTCTGATCATCTGTGTGCAGCACATAGTACGCCAAATCAGGAGGTGAAAGATCTAAGGACCTTTGGTATTCTTCCGTCCACTGACTCGAGATGCTCAATGAAAGCTCTGCTCCTTTTCTCCTTTTTGGTCTGGGATGAGGAAAGGCAGTGTCTGGGGTCTTAGGGGGACGGCGGGGCAGTAATCCGAGGGTTACTGGTTCAATCCCCACCTTCTACCATCCTAGTCACGTCCGTTGTGTCCTTGGGCAAGACACTTCACCCTTGCTCCTGATGGGTCCTGGTGAGCACCTTGCATGGCAGCTCCCGCCGTCAGTGTGTGAATGTGTGTGTGAATGTGTGTGTGAATGTGTGTGTGAATGTGGAAATACTGTCAAAGCGCTTTGGGCTCCTTAAAAAAGCGTAGAAAAGTGCTATGCAAGTACAACCCTACCGAGGATGTCGTAGTGGTTTGTGTTGTGGTTTGTGCAGCCCTTTGAGACACTAGTGATTTAGGGCTATATAAATGAAGATTGATTGATTGATTGATTGATTGAACCCATTTACCATAGACTGAAAAAGCTCATAATAAAGTTGTGAAGATAAATCCTGATAGCAGCTAAGGAAAGCTAATACTTTTCATATTTCTTCAAAAGTGTTTGGAACTTCACGACTCCTCAAGACTGGATCAATCAATCAATCAATGTTTATTTATATAGCCCCAAATCACAAATGTCTCAAAGGACTGCACAAATCATTACGACTACAACATCCTCGGAAGAACCCACAAAAGGGCAAGGAAAACTCACACCCAGTGGGCAGGGAGAATTCACACCCAGTGGGACGCCAGTGACAATGCTGACTATGAGAAACCTTGGAGAGGACCTCAGATGTGGGCAACCCCCCCCCCCCTCTAGGGGACCGAAAGCAATGGATGTCGAGCGGGTCTAACATGATACTGTGAAAGTTCAATCCATAGTGGCTCCAAGACAGCAGTGAGAGTCCCGTCCACAGGAAACCATCTCATAAAATAAACCATGGTTTATTTGTTAGCAGAAACCAACCGACTGACATGTCAAACCCTTTTTCTTGAAAGGCTCCCACATTGGAGGCTTAACTTTGACACCTGGGCCTCGGAGAGCTTTCACACAACATGTGATTCCATTTTGTTTACGGTAACACAGGACATCACCCGAGTCGAGATCGCCACGTTGGGTTTGGCAAAGAGCAGCACCTCCTCCATAATTGTCTGAGAAGCAGCTGCGGCCCGTGAAGACCCAAAGGCGGCGTGCACCCGCTCCAACAAGCCCTAATGTGTGATGGAGCCAGTCATGTGTCGCAGGCCCCCAGCATTCAAGCCCTGGTCATAGTCTTTGCCCTGATCCAAAACTGAAAAACCAGCTGTACCCATCCAACTTGTCCATGAGGTCTTGAATTTGTGGGAGCGGATGTCTGTCTGGGATTATGGAATTTGTCATAATCGCGGCTATTGTTGTATGATTCATTGTATCGTTTGTTTTGTTTATTGTCAGCTGCTTCAATTCTTTGATTTTGTTGCCCTCATAGCCCGACCTGTGTTTGTTTCTCTGCCTGACTGTTAGGTTCCTCAGGGGTTGTCACGTGATGTTGCTGTGACGTGTCTGGTCAGCTGATTTATAAAAATGTTTGAGGAAGGCTCCAGTTGTGGCCGAAACCGTCAGAAATAAACCCAGGTCCGGCTATAAGATTAACAAAATCTCATCATTTTTTAAAACTCATTTGTATACTCTAGCCTTTAAATAGACTCCCTTTTTAGACCAGTTGATCTGCCGTTTCTTTTCTTTTCCTTCAATGTCCCACTCTCCTTTGTGGAGGGAGTCTGGTCCGATCCGGTGGCCATGTACTGCTCGCCTGTGTATCGGCTGGGGACATCTCTGCGCTGCTGATCCGCCTCCGCTTGGGATGGTTTCCTGCTGGCTCCGCTGTGAACGGGACTCTCGCTGCTGTGTTGGATCCGCTTTGGACTGGACTCTCGCGACTGTGTTGGATCCATTATGGATTGATCTTTCACAGTATCATGTTCTCATAGTCATCATTGTCACCGACGTCCCACTGGGTGTGAGTTTTCCTTGCCCTTATGTGGGCCTACCGAGGATGTCGTGGTGGTTTGTGCAGCCCTTTGAGACACTAGTGATTTAGGGCTATATAAGTAAACATTGATTGATTGATTGATTGATTGATTGAATACCTAATGAACCTCTTTGGATTGCTTCAATTCTTTGTGAGTCTTTCATTTCCTTCGGTATTTGTCCAGTTCTGTTAGCTTCTCCTAGTCCTCCATTTTACTTGATTTAGATTGTACAAGTGGAGCCAAGTGCTTGGATTTTCATTCGGCACGACTGACTTCTTATTGCTTACATGCTGGGGCGAGTTTCCCCACGGCTTAGGCCTTTTCAAGCACCCAATCGCTCCATGACCTTCACTCCCACAGGCAGAAGCGCGGTCGTAGTCGACACAATCATACATTTTCTGTCTTTCTTTGATTCCCGGCTTATTGGTACATGGACAGGTGGATGGGGAATTGGGCCTGGGAACTGCAGCCGTCACCGCAGGCATGGATGGTCTGTTCACAACTTCGGTGGAAGCGCGGACTTGGGTGTTGAGCTGACGGTTGAGCTTGTCTTTAGCTCTTGTATCTGGTGCAGGCTTTTCTTTATTTAACACACTTGTGGGGACTTTAAAGCTGTGAGCCTGAGCAGTTTTGGGATGGGTGCTACCTTCCTTTCACTCTTCTTGCCTTTTGTTTCTTTGTACTGGTCTCAGAAGTGCAACATTTATCACTAAGAAGAAGGACTTTAACCCCCGCCTGCTTTCGTCAGGCTCTGCAAAAGAAGACATCCTGCACTGTTTGTGCACATACTTTATGTCAACACTGGTTTGTTTTGACGTGAATATCAGGTTTTGCTTGAGCCCATCATCCTGTGGAGGAATTGTTGTGGCGGTTCACGCATGAACAAAGGCCGACTTCCACCACTGGCGGCACATCTGTGAGGCGTTCAGTGTTTTCAGTTCAAGGAGTGCTTGCGGCATCTCTGCAAGTGCTTCGTGCGGCCCGATCCCGGACAAGCCCCCGTAATCAACCCATGAACAGTTTTATGGCCACAGTTTACAAGTCTGTTAACGCAGGAATAAATTAAAGCAAGCAATGTCTTCTCTGTTCAAATCTCCTCAGCTGAATGTGTTTGCATTCCATTAATAAACACTGACGTACAAAATGATTTATATTTCTTTCTTACTAACTCATATTCATCATATTTCTCCACAAAATAAACCTTCTGCATTGGTCATCAAAATATACTTCATAGTGCATATTCAGTGAGTACATAACCACCAATGAATTGGGCATCTTTGTGCATAAAAATAAAAGGCCTGGAGGTGTTTTTTATCCCCAAAGTGCTAAACGTTACCTTAATGATGTTTAACAATTCACTAAACATATTTTCATCATTAGCACGTGCTATTTCACATACAAATATAAATGACCTAGAGCAAAACATGTCATATCTCTTCATTATTCATTTATTCATTCATTCATTTCATTTTGCGAGTGAAAAGAAAAACAATAAAAAGGTAATCCCATTTGAATATGGACACAAAAACCATAAACAAATAAAATAATCATTATATTACAATGATATAATATACAATGATGCATATATATATATATATCCATCCATCCATTTTCTACCGCTTATTCCCTTTTGGGGTTGCGGGGGGCGCTGGCGCCTATCTCAGCTACAATCGGGCGGAAGGCGGGGTACACCCTGGATATATATATATACATATATATATATATATATATATATATATATATATATATGGGCTTCACGGTGGCAGAGGGGTTAGTGCGTCTGCCTCACAATACGAAGGTCCTGCAGTCCTGGGTTGAAATCCAGGCTCGGGATCTTTCTGTGTGGAGTTTGCATGTTCTCCCCGGAATGCGTGGGTTCCCTCCGGGTACTCCGGCTTCCTCCCACCTCCAAAGACATGCACCTGGGGATAGGCCCCTCCCACTTCCAAAGACATGCACCTGGGGATAGGCCCCTCCCACCTCCAAAGACATGCACCTGGGGATAGGCCCCTTCCACTTCCAAAGACATGCACCTGGGGATAGGCCCCTCCCACCCCCAAAGACATGCACCTGGGGATAGGCCCCTCCCACTTCCAAAGACATGCACCTGGGGATAGGCCCCTCCCACTTCCAAAGACATGCACCTGGGGATAGGCCCCTCCCACCTCCAAAGACATGCACCTGGGGATAGGCCCCTCCCACTTCCAAAGACATGCACCTGGGGATAGGCCCCTCCCACCCCCAAAGACATGCACCTGGGGATAGGCCCCTCCCACTTCCAAAGACATGCACCTGGGGATAGGCCCCTCCCACTTCCAAAGACATGCACCTGGGGATAGGCCCCTCCCACCTCCAAAGACATGCACCTGGGGATAGGTTGATTGGCAACACTAAATGGTCCCTAGTGTGTGAATGTTGTCTGTCTATCTGTGTTGGCCCTGCGATGAGGTGGCGACTTGTCCAGGGTGTACCCCGCCTTCCGCCCGATTGTAGCTGAAATAGGCGCCAGCGCCCCCCGCGAACCCAAAAAGGGAATAAGCGGTAGAAAATGGATGGGTGGATGTATATATATATATTTTTTTTTTTTTTTTTTTTTGAAAAAGCTTAAAAAAAGAAATCTACACCGATGTATACATACATTTAAAACAAATTTTAATTAATATCAGTATATTTTTTTCTCACATTATATAGTTTTGCTTTGTATTTCAATTGTTGACTGTTTTTCTCAGGTGTCTAGAGTTTTTTAATAAAGTTTCTGATATAGCTAGCGTACTGTAGATCTGCGCTAATGTCCGTGTCTCCCATAGCAACCAAGTAACAACCCCCACATCCCAAATATATTACACAACATACATCCATTCATACATTATATTACTTTAATGTATTTTCATGTAAAAAAAATTAAAATCTAAAGTCTGGCGGCTTTTATTTTGCCGTGGTGGGCGGCCACGATCAAGTACACGTAGGGCAGGGGTGCCCATTACGTCGATCTCGGAGGGTGTGTCAGTCGATCGCAAGCCAGGCATGAAAAAAATAGACATAAAAATCATCAATCATCAATCTTCACCAAGACTTCACTTTTGTCCATTGTTTGACATTCGCGGCACCCGAGGATCTTGTGAGATGACGCTGGCTGCTGCGAGCTCATTATTAAAAAAAAAAATCACTGACAGGACGGAGGGAAACAGACTCTTGCTGTCAAAACTCTAAAGACCGACTGCACAGTTCCTGTCTTCACAATAAAAGACCTGTGCTAACAAAATAAGAGTCTCAGAAAGCTAGCGTGCACAAGCTAGTTTGATGCCAATGTATTTCTTATAAAGTTGTTGCACCTTTCCTGCTTGCGGCGCCTAGACCGTAGTCAAGGAGCGCAGGGGACACACTTCTCCAGGGCCCATGGATTCTGGGGGCAACACCCTTCACTTTACCTGGCAGTGGGCCTTCACAATTCCAGACTCCAGGGCAAAATGACGAGTCCAGCGATTGGTTGCAAATCGTGGCTTTTTATTTACGTCTTGCACACAGTCAAAATCCCACACAAAAACACTAGCCACTAAAAGCGACCGCTCCCTCTCCTCTCTCGCCCACACACTCACTGACGTCACTCACCTGCTGCCAGACATTAAAGGGCCACACACATATGCTACTCTCATGACAAAGTGTTTAAAAAGGAGTATGCAAGTTGGACAAATGAGATGCCAAATCCAACCACTTTCATGTGGTATTGGACAGAAAGGAGGACTGTCTGATTCCAATCAATGCAAGTCATCAGAATCAGGTAATACACCAACTTATATTCTTGTCTTTGTGAAAGAAAGACATCTATGTGTGTTAAACATGCTTGTATTATCATTAAACACATTAACTTGTTAACAAAAATGCCTCTTTCATAAATAGATAAATATAAATTATAAAAATGAATGAGGTAGATATTCTCAACTTGGTCGATTGAAAAGTAGCCCTGCACTTAATTAATTAACTTTATTATTTACGAATAAGTTATTTGTGTTTCAGACATGAAACATTGTCACTTTGACACTTGGATGACAATAGTTTGGGTAACCAGCCTTGCAACAAAGTGTCCACCTCTTACAAAAGTAACATTCCAAAAACTGACAATTCCAATGTTTCTTTATTTTGAAAAATGATACCTTCAGGTACTGTTCAGGTGTGTCCAAGCCTTGTGCCATTTTGTCATAATACGACACAGTATGAGTGACTTTTCAAGTGGATGGATGGTAGTCAGACCAATGAGGCAAGGCGCTTGTTCCTTAGCTGTGCTCACCCTTTAGAGCACAGCTGTAACTTCCTGGCGGAAAACACTTCCTCTTAGGTTTCTATGTTTTTACACTTTAACACTTTGCACTATTTATTACACTTTATCAAGCATTTATCACAAAGGCCAAAGCAGTGAAGTTGTCAGGTTGTGTAAATGGTAAATAAAAAGAGAATCATTTCCAACTTATATTCAATTGAATAGACTGCAAAGACAAACTATGTTATGTTTTGCAAATAATCATGAAGTTAGAATTTAATGGCAGCAACATGGCCTTTCCTTTTAACAACACTCAGTAAAGGTTTGGGAAGTGAGGAGACACATTTTTGAAGTGGAATTATTTCCTATTCTTGCTTGATGTACAGTTTAAGTTGTTCAACAGTCTCCTGCCTCATATTTTAGCCTTCAAACATTTTCAATGTCTGGACTACAGGCAGGCCAGTCTAGTACCTGCACTTTTTTACTATGAAGCCACACTGTTGTAACACGTGGCCTGGCATTGACTTGCTGAAATAAGCAGGGGCGTCCATGATAACGTTGCTTGGATGGCAACATATGTGGCTCCAAAAGCTGTATGAACCTTTGAGCATTAATGGTGTCTTCACAGATGTGTAAGTTACCCATGCCTTGGCCACTAATACACCCCCATACCATCACACATGCTGACTTTTACACTTTCACCCTAGAACAGTATGGATGGTTATTTTCCTCTTTGCTCCGATGGACACGACGTCCACAGTTTCCAAACACTATTTGAAATGTGGACTCGTCAGACCACAGAACACTTGTCCACTTTGCATCAGTCCATCTTTAATGAGCTCGGGCCCACCGAAGCTGGCGGCGTTTCTGGGTGTTGTTGATAAACGGCTGTGGCTTTGCATAGTAGAGTTTTAACTTGCACTTACAGATGTAGTGTCCAACTGTAGTTACTGACAGTGGTTTTCTGAAGTGTTCCTGAGCCCATGTGGTGACATCCTTTACACACTGATGCGGCTTTTTGATGCAGTAGCGCCTGAGGGACCTAAGGTGCATAATATCATGGCTCAGGTGCAGTGATTTCTCCACATTCTCTGAACCTTTTGATGATATTACGGAGCGTAGATGGTGAGATCCCTAAATTCCTTGCAATAGCTCGTTGAGAAATGTTGTTCTTAAACAATTTGCTTAAGCATTTGTTGACAAAGCGGTGACCCTCGCCCCGTCCTTGTTTGTGAATGAGTGAGCATTTCATGGAAGCTGCTTTTATAGCCAATCATGGCACCCACCTGTTCCCAATTAGCCTGCACACCTGTGGCATGTTCCAAATAAGTGTTTGATGAGCATTCCTCAACTTTCCCACTCTTTTTTGTGCCAGCTTTTTTGAAACTCATTGCAGGCATCAAATTCCAAATGAGCTAATATTTTCAAATAACAAAGTTTGTCAGTGTGAACTTGAAATATCTTGTCTTTGCCGTCTATTCAGTTGAATATAAGTTGAAAAGGATTTGTTGTATTCTCTTTTTATTTAGCATTTAAGGCGACAACTTCACTAGTTTTGGGAAACTTACACAGTGATGCAGTTTTCACCCAAAGGGACAAATCATTTGTGTAAAAGCTAGCATGAATAAAGTTGGGAGGAAGTTCCCCCCTGATGTAATAATGAAAAAGCGAGGGGGGGGTGGGGGGGGGGGGGGGGGGGTCTGCCACACATGAGGCGCAGGGTTTAAAAAATTAGCAATGCTCAACTGGAACGGAAGTGTCTTGCAGCGAGCAGAGTTCCTGCAATAAGATGTAACATCTACCTTTGGAGCGCGCTTTACAATAAGCTTAACCCCGACTTTTATATTGCGCTCAGCGGGTCGGCCACTTTGAACACCGGTTTGTTAGCCGCACTTTCATAATCCGCCGCGCCCGCTTTTTTTTTTTTTCCTCCCGGAGCTTTGAAGTGCCACCACACGGCACAACAACACCTCGCTCGCCGTTTTTCCAGCGAGGTCAACACAAGCGACTTGTTGACGGCCACAATGAGCCGGGCGCCCTCCCGCGCCAACACGCTCGCCGCCACACAACGCCGCCTTGTCCCCTTCGGAGGACTTCGGGGCAACGTGGGAAGCGGCGGCCCAGGAGAGGCTGGGAATGAGCCGCGCCGCGCTCATAACTCAATGCCCTTTTCTGCACCCGCGTTTGATTGCTCAAATATTCATCCGCCTTTTTTCCCCGTCCCCCAGACCAGCACAATATGGCCGGCTTAATTAACTTCTCTCAAAGGTGAAGCAGTGCGCACCATCTGCCGGGAGACAATCCCACTTGTGTGCCTCCCCGCAATAATCCCGCCGCTCCATTAAGGCCCGGCTCTGAATAGCCGGCTACAAACCTCTCATTTATCCAACACTTAGACTTCTTTCTGGAGGCAGGCCTGCCTTCCTGGGCCTGCACGCTGCAAAAAGTCAGTGTTCAAAAACAAGAAGTTAAGAGTATTTTACTTGAACTAAGCAAACTTATCTGCCAATAGAACAAAAACATTTGGCTTGTCAACACTTTTCAATAAAAGTAAAATTAGCTGACTTCAATGAACCCAAAAATACCCTCAAATAAGTACATTCTCACAAATAACAAGTGCACTTTTCTTGGGACCTTTTTGCTCAGTATGTTGAAAAATAGCACGGTGGGGGAGGGGTTAGTGCGTCTGCCTCACAATACGAAGGCCCTGGGTTCGATCCTGCCCTCATGATCTTTTCGTGTGGAGTTTGCATGTTCTCTCACCATGACTGCGTGGGTTCTACTCCAACTTCCTCCCACCTTCAAAGACCAGCACCTCAGGATAGGCCCCTCCCGCCTCCAAAGACATGCACCTGGGGATAGGCCCCTCCCACCTTCAAATAAATGCACCTGGGGATAGGCCCCTCCCTCCTCCAAAGACATGCACCTGGGCATAGGCCCCTCCCTCCTCCAAAGACATGCACCTGGGCATAGGCCCCTCCCGCCTCCAAAGACATGCACCTCAGGATAGGCCCCTCCCACCTCCAAAGACATGCACCTGGGGATAGGCTCCGCCCACCTCCAAAGACATGCACCTCAGGATAGGCCCCTCCCACCTCCAAGGACATTCACCTGGGAATAGGCCCCTCCCACCTCCAAAGACATGCACCTGGGCATAGGCCCCTCCCTCCTCCAAAGACATGCACCTGGGCATAGGCCCCTCCCACCTCCAAAGACATGCACCTGGGGATAGGCTCCGCCCACCTCCAAAGACATGCACCTCAGGATAGGCCCATCCCACCTCCAAGGACATTCACCTGGGAATAGGCCCCTCCCGCCTCCAAAGACATGCACCTGGGGATAGGCCCCTCCCACCTCCAAATAAATGCACCTGGGGACAGGCCCCTCCCAACTCCAAAGACATCTACCTGGGGATAGGCCCCGCCCACCTCCAAAGACATGCACCTGGGCATAGGCCCCTCCCACCTCCATAGACATGCACCTGGGGATAGGCCCCTCCCACCTCCACAGATATGCACCTGGGGATAGGCCCCTCCCACCTCCAAATCAAAAGCACATGGGGATAGGCCCCTCCCACCTCCAAAGACATGCACTTGGGGATAGGCCCCTCCCACCTCCAAATTAAAAGCACCTGGGGATAGGCCCCTCCCACCTCCAAAGACATGCACCTGGGGAATAATATTGTTAAATGAAGTAAACGCTAGTGCCATTATCATGACATCATAATACATTAAATTTTTTAAAACCCGCAAACATATCGTAAAAATCGGTTTGTTGTTATTAAAGGTGAATATTATCACAATATCAGAAAGGTTAAAACCAATAAAAATCAGTTCCATATGGCTTATTTTATTTTTTGAATTTTTTTTCAAAATTTGACCCATCCCGGAATATCCCTAAAAAAAAGCTTTATCAATCAATCAATCAATCAATGTTTATTTATATAGCCCCAAATCACAAATGTCTCAAAGGACTGCACAAATCATTACGACTACAACATCCTCGGAAGAACCCACAAAAGGGCAAGGAAAACTCACACCCAATGGGCAGGGAGAATTCACATCCAGTGGGACGCCAGTGACAATGCTGACTATGAGAAACCTTGGAGAGGACCTCAGATGTGGGCAACCCCCCCCCTCTAGGGGACCGAAAGCAATGGATGTCGAGCGGGTCCAACATGATACTGTGAAAGTTCAATCCATAGTGGCTCCAAGACAGCAGCGAGAGTCCCGTCCACAGGAAACCATCTGAAGCGGATCAGCAGCGTAGAGATGTCCCCAACCGATACAGGCGAGCGGTCCATCCTGGGTCCCGACGAGCGGTCCATCCTGGGTCTCGACTCTGGACAGTCAGTACTTCATCCATGGTCATCGGACCGGACCCCCTCCACAAGGGAGGGGGGGACATAGGAGAAAGAAAAGAAGCGGCAGATCAACTGGTCTAAAAAGGAGGTCTATTTAAAGGCTAGAGTATACAAATGAGTTTTAAGATGAGACTTAAATGCTTCTACTGAGGTAGCATCTCGAACTGTTACCGGGAGGGCATTCCAGAGTACTGGAGCCCGAACGGAAAACGCTCTATAGCCCGCAGACTTTTTTTGAGCTCTAGGAATCACTAATAAGCCGGAGTCTTTTGAACGCAGATTTCTTGCCGGGACATACGGTACAATACAATCGGCAAGATAGGCTGGAGCTAGACCGTGTAGTATTTTATACGTAAGTAATAAAACCTTAAAGTCACATCTTAAGTGCACAGGAAGCCAGTGCAGGTGAGCCAGTACAGGTATATATGTATGTATATATGTATATAAAGGTATATACAGTACAGGCGTAATATGATCAAACTTTCTTGTTCTTGTCAAAAGTCTAGCAGCCGCATTTTGTACCAACTGTAATCTTTTAATGCTAGACATGGGGAGACCCGAAAATAATACGTTACAGTAATCGAGACGAGACGTAACAAACGCATGGATAATGATCTCGGCGTCTCCAGTGGACAAAATGGAGCGAATTTTAGCGATATTACGGAGATGAAAGAAGGCCGTTTTAGTAACGCTTTTAATGTGTGACTCAAAGGAGAGAGCTGGGTCGAAGATAATACCCAGATTTTTTACAGAGTCACCTTGTTTTATTATTTGGTTGTCAAATGTTAAAGTTGTATTATTAAATAGAGGTCGGTGTCTAGCAGGACCGATAATCAGCATTTCCGTTTTTTTGGCATTAAGTTGCAAAAAGTTAGCGGACATCCATTGTTTAATTTCATTAAGACACGCTTCCAACTGACTACAGTCCGGCATGTTGGTCAGCTTTAGGGGCATGTAGAGTTGGGTGTCATCAGCATAACAGTGAAAGCTAATACCGTATTTGCGTATGATGTCACCTAGCGGCAGCATGTAGATGCTGAAGAGTACAGGGCCAAGGACCGAACCCTGGGGAACTCCACACGTTACCTTAACATAGTCCGAGGTCACATTGTTATGGGAGACACACTGCATCCTATCAGTAAGATAAGAGTTAAACCATGACAGGGCTGAGTCCGACATACCAATTCGTATTTTGATACGCTCTAATAAAATATTATGATCGACGGTATCGAAAGCAGCGCTAAGATCGAGGAGCAGCAATATAGATGACGCATCAGAGTCCATCGTTAGCAATAGATCATTAGTCAATTTTGCGAGGGCTGTCTCA
The DNA here is from genome assembly GCF_033978795.1 of Nerophis ophidion. Taxonomy (NCBI): domain Eukaryota; kingdom Metazoa; phylum Chordata; class Actinopteri; order Syngnathiformes; family Syngnathidae; genus Nerophis; species Nerophis ophidion. Next base: position 36,527,105 of record NC_084636.1, on the reverse strand, counting down.
GTCGAGTGATTTGCCCTGAAACCGGATTGAAAGGTTTCACATAGATTGTTAAACGCTAAGTGCTCATTTAGCTGCTCCGCAACAATTTTTTCGAGGATTTTCGAAATAAAGGGAAGGTGAGACACCGGTCGGTAGTTTACCATGAGGTCAGGATCGAGGTTAGGTCTTTTAAGGAGAGGATGAATAACCGCTTTTTTGAATGCAACGGGAACAGTGCCCGAGGAAAGTGATAAGTTTATAATATTTAGCACTGATGGACCTAATAATACAAAAAGCTCCTTGATAAGTTTCCCAGGAAGTGGGTCAAGTAAACATGTTGTTTGTTTTATTCCATTTACACGTTGTAACAATCCTTCTAATGTTATTTCATCAAAACGAGAGAAACTATTTTGGATATTTGCAGTATCCGCCGTATATACAATCGTATCTGTGTTACTATAACCCCGTTGTAGCTGGGACGCATTGTCTTTAATCTCCTTTCTAATAAGTTCAATTTTCTTATTAAAGAACTTCATAAAGTCATCTGCCGAATGGGTGGAGCTACTGGAAGGAGTCCCTTGTTGGGTTAGCGATGCTACAGTACTAAACAAAAATTTTGGATCGTTTTTATTAATGCGGATGAGATTTGAGTAATAATTAGTTTTAGCTAAGGTAAGCATGCGTTTATAAGTTATTAAACTATCACTCCATGCTTGATGGTGCACCTCAAGTTTAGTCGTGCGCCATTTGCGTTCCAGCTTTCTACATAATAATTTCTGAGCTCTAGTTTCTTCAGTAAACCATGGCGTACGCCTATTTGGAGCCTTTTTTAACTTCAGCGGTGCTATACTATCAATGGTTTCGCGCAGGGCGTTGTTAAAGTTGTTAGTGAGGTTATCAATAGAGCCCACATACTTTGGGAACGGTGCCATTACCGAGGGCAGTAGGTCCGCAAGAGTCGTCGTTGTGGCAGCATTAATGTTGCGGCTGCTATAGCAGTTATTATTCTTATTAGCTTGCCGAACATGAGTCTGAACTTCGAATTTTATAAGGTAATGATCGGACATTACTTTAGTATACGGGAGTATCATAACTTTGGAGACGGTGATACCTCTGACAAGCACTAGGTCTATCGTATTGCCGCTGCGATGCGTCGGTTCATTTATTATTTGTGTAAGACCACAGCTATCAATTATAGTCTGGAGCGCCACGCACGGTGGGTCCAATGGGGTATTCATATGGATATTAAAGTCCCCCATTATAATTATATTATCGGCGTGCGTCACTAGATCAGCAACAAACTCTGAGAATTCACTAATAAAGTCCGAATAGGGCCCTGGGGGGCGGTAGATAACGGCCAGGCACAGAGGCAGAGGTGTGGCAGACTTCATAGAAAGCACCTCAAACGATTTATATTTATTATTTAAGTTAGGACTAAAGTTAAAGTTTTCGTTGTATATTAGTGCGACACCCCCTCCCCTTTTGAGGTGACGGGCAATATGCGCATTCGTATAGTTAGGAGGGGATGCCTCATTTATCGCAAAAAACTCGTCTGGTTTAAGCCAGGTTTCGCTAAGACCGATGACGTTAAGGTTGTTGTCTCTAATGACCTCATTGACTAATAACGTTTTGGGAGACAAAGATCTGATGTTTAGAAAGCCCATATTATAGGTAGTGGGCTGTTTTAAGGAGTTGTTGATGAAATTATCCGTCGTAGCAATATTAATAATGTTACGTTTATTATGCGCAGTGTACTTAAAATAATTACGACCATATCTAGGAATTGATATGACGGGAATTTTCAGATTGTCTACTTGGCGCTGCGATAAACTGAACGCATCATAATTTGCCACCTCAGTAGAGCGCATGTCTAACTCTGACGTAGTCATAGACACAGTAGAAAAAACATTTTGTGAGTTGTGTATTATTCTACGAAAATTGCTATGTGTACAGGGATCATCCAGCCTGGCGCTGGCTAGTTCTAACTTAACTGACTCCATACCCAGGCTAGCAGGCTCTGTAATTGCCTGTGACCGGGCTTGCTCTAGTGCAGTTAGTCAAATGTGGCTCAATGCGAAGTCTATGTTCCGAGACAAGAGGATAGCGCCTTCCTGGTTAGGGTGAAGGCCGTCTCTCCTCAGCAAGCCAGGTTTGCCCCAGAAAGAGGGCCAATTATCAATAAACGTAAATCCCTGTTGTCTGCAGAAGCTATCCAGCCACCTGTTAAGAGAGACTAATCTGCTATATCTCTCATCATTGCCTCTCCCAGGCCTCATCATTGCCTCTCTTTAAAGTGCCTAATTTTCGCTCTCTGTGATGCCATCGTCCATTTTCCTGTGACGTCATCCAGTGATACCAATACGGATAGCACAGCAACATATAGCGACATTAGCTCGGATTCAGACTCGGATTTCAGCGGCTTAAGCGATTCAACAGATTACGCATGTATTGAAACAGATGGTTGGAGTATGGAAAACGTAATTGAAGAAGAAACTGAAGCTATTGAGCGAATAGCTATTGACGCTATTCGGCCATGTTTGCCTTAGCATCGCCGGTAAAATGTGCAGACCAACGATCGGAAGTTTCGCATCTTGTGACACTGGATCAACTTAAATCCATCGATTGGTAAGTGTTTGTTTGGCATTAAATGTGGGTGGAGGGAAACGCTGGATGTAAATATAGTTTCAAATGTACATACAGCTAGCCTAAATAGCATGTTAGCATCGATTAGCTGGCAGTCATGCCGCGACCAAATATGTCTGATTAGCACATAAGTCAACAACATCAACAAAAGTCACCTTTGTGATTTAGTTGACTTTATCGTTGCAAATGCATCTGCAGGTTATCCATACATCTCTGTGCCATGTCTGCTTTAGCATCGCCGGTCAAATGTGGAGACACTCCGGCACATTCAATGGGGGTCTGGCGGCAGATTTCTTTGACTTTATCGTTGGAATTGCATCTGCTTTGAGTGTCACAGGATATCCACACAATCTTGCCATCTCTGTAGTAGCACAGCTTTCGTCGGTAAAGTGTGCGGAACAAACAAACTGACCATTTCGTCGGCTTTCCCCACACCCTCGTATTTTGAACACATTTTGTCTAATTTCTTGCCACTTTGGCATCTTTGGGCCAGTGGTGCAACTTGAATCCCTCCCAGGATGGACCGCTCGCTTGTATTGGTTGGGGACATCTCTACGCTGCTGATCCGCTTGAGATGGTTTCCTGTGGACGGGACTCTGGCTGCTGTCTTGGATCCGCTTGAACTGAACTCTCGCGGCTGTGTTGGAGCCACTATGGATTGAACTTTCACAGTATCATGTTAGACCCGCTCGACATCCATTGCTTTCGGTCCCCTAGAGGGGGGGGGTTGCCCACATCTGAGGTCCTCTCCAAGGTTTCTCATAGTCAACATTGTCACTGGCGTCCCACTGGATGTGAATTCTCCCTGCCCACTGGGTGTGAGTTTTCCTTGCCCTTTTGTGGGTTCTTCCGAGGATGTCGTAATGATTTGTGCAGTCCTTTGAGACATTTGTGATTTGGGGCTATATAAATAAACATTGATTGATTGATTGACTGTTAGTGTTGTTACACCCTCCGACAACACACCAATGGGGCATGATGTCTCCAAGGTTCCAGAAAATAGTCGAAAAAAAACGAAAATAACAGAGCTGAGACCCGGTGTTTGTATTGTGTTTGAGAAAATGGCGGCTTTATTACCTAGGTGACGTCATCGCTCCGAGAGCGATAAACAGAAAGGCGTTTAATTCGGCAAAATTCACCCATTTAGAGTTCGGAAATCGGTAAAAAAAATATATGGTCTTTTTTCAGCAGCATCAAGGTATATATTGACACTTACATAGGTCTGCTGATAATGTTCCCCTTTAATGGAAAGACAAGAAGGCAACGTTTGTTACTGTCAGTCTCCTCGCCGCTCAGGCACATCATATGGTCGAAAAAAGCATTTTTCACTTCGACAACATGACATCATCGCAGCAAGTGTGTTCTCTTTCTGTCAATTAGTCCTCACATATACAGCCCCGCCCTCGGCCAAACATGTTTTTATTGGCATTTTCAAGAATTAATCTGAATGTGCATGAACTATTTCTGTTCAAAATTGGTAGAAATGTCACATGTTAAATGTTTAAATATGAAGTGTCAGTTTACTGTAGAGTGCCAACTGTACTACTTTATGAGAACCTATTTTCTTTTGTTTCTTGGGAAATAAAAGAGCAAAGTCCATTTGGCAGTCATTGTTTTAATTATGAGACACAATTGTGTCAAAGTCATGATTGTTTTTTTTGTTCATGCTTAAAATGAGAAATGATTAATGCAAGTGAGTGTTGATGATACAGCTTTGCAACACTTGATATACTTTCAAGCATGTTTTACTGTTTATACATACATACATACATACATACATACATACATACATACATATATATATATATATATATATATATATATATATATATATATATATATATATATATGTGTGTGTGTATGCCTTCATATATATACACATATATACACTTAAATATACATACATATGAATATACATACATATACATATATATACATACATATATATATACAAACATATACATATATATACATACATATATATACATACTTATATATATATACATATACATACATATATATATATATATATATAGTATACATATACATATAAATATACATACATATACATATATATACATACATATATACATATACATACATACATACATACATATTCATACATATACATATATACATACATATACATATTTATACATACATACATACATACATACATACATACATACATACATGCATATATATATATATATACACATACATACATATATATAAATATATATATATACACATACATACATATATATAAATATATATATATACATTTTATTATTATTATTTATTTTTTTTAAATAAAGAAATACAAAATAAATCCAGTAGTCCCAAGTAAAAAATAAAAATAAAAAATGAAAAAATAACTATATATATATATATATATATATATATATATATATATATATATATATAATAGATATATATATATATATTTGTATATAGTTATTTTTTTATTTTTTACTTGGGACTACTGGATTTTGGAGGCCAGTGGGCCATATCTGGGCGAGAAAGGATAGATGAAAAAAATGATTCTAATTATAGTTATAATTGTTTTTTTTAATTAATAAAAAATATAATGTATATGTTTTAAATGTTATATATATATATATATATATATATATATATATACATATATATTTATTTATTTTTTTTTTTATATATATATTTTATTTAAAAAAAAATTGTAATATATATAGGTTTTATTTTTTTTCCTTTTTTTTATTTTTTTACTTGGGACTTCTTGTATCCGGGCCGCAGGCCGTGGTTTGTGGACCACAGCTTTACATGTTTTTGTGAGTGACCCATTTCTGCCCCGGAAAGAGTAAAAACTGGAGCGAGGACGTCATGGTCGTTGTCGACACACATGATTGTCGGCCGCACATCCAATGCTGGACAATGTGGACGGATGGCTGCAGTCCTAGCCAGCATCCTCCTGAAACCCATCCCGGTCCATGGCTGCAGTCCTAGCCAGCATCCTCCTGAAACCCATCCCGGTCCATGGCTGCAGTCCTAGCCAGCATCCTCCTGAAACCCATCCCGGTCCATGGCTGCAGTCCTAGCCAGCATCCTCCTGAAACCCATCCCGGTCCATGGCTGCAGTCCTAGCCTGCTTCCTCCTGAAACCCATCCCGGTCCATGGCTGCAGTCCTAGCCAGCATCCTCCTGAAACCCATCCCGGTCCATGGCTGCAGTCCTAGCCAGCATCCTCCTGAAACCCATCCCGGTCCATGGCTGCAGTCCTAGCCAGCATCCTCCTGAAACCCATCCCGGTCCATGGCTGCAGTCCTAGCCAGCTTCCTCCTGAAACCCATCCCGGTCCATGGCTGCAGTCCTAGCCAGCTTCCTCCTGAAACCCATCCCGGTCCATGGCTGCAGTCCTAGCCAGCATCCTCCTGAAACCCATCCCGGTCCATGGCTGCAGTCCTAGCCAGCATCCTCCTGAAACCCATCCCGGTCCATGGCTGCAGTCCTAGCCAGCTTCCTCCTGAAACCCATCCCCGGTCCATGGCTGCAGTCCTAGCCAGCTTCCTCCTGAAACCCATCCCGGTCCATGGCTGCAGTCCTAGCCAGCTTCCTCCTGAAACCCATCCCGGTCCATGGCTGCAGTCCTAGCCAGCATCCTCCTGAAACCCATCCCGGTCCATGGCTGCAGTCCTAGCCATCATCCTCCTGAAACCCATCCCGGTCCATGGCTGCAGTCCTAGCCAGCTTCCTCCTGAAACCCATCCCGGTCCATGGCTGCAGTCCTAGCCAGCTTCCTCCTGAAACCCATCCCGGTCCAGGAGGTCACCCATGACTCCGAAGAAGCAGAAGTCCGGACCGGGGCAGGGATGGATATGAGGACCACACATGGCCATGAAGGGCCGGCTGAACTTGCCCTAAAGCCGGGTCATTATTTGATCTTTGTGCATCTTAATCTGATTAAGTCATTGTGGAGGTAAACTTCAGAGGCAATCTTGTTAGCAGCTGCCCAAGATGGATTACCACCACCACTGAGCTGGAAAATGAACTGAGCAGTTCAGCTTTGGCCTTGCTCTCTTTCAACACCTCTTCAGCTCCTTCTGCTTTTCTCTCGCTGCTCCTTCAAACCACATATTATCTCCCCCCCCCCCCCCCCCCCCCAAGTCCCCCCCCCCTCCCTTCAGCGCTGATGCTTTAACCAAGTGAGGACAATGGGGGAAGAAATCCTGACCTCGTTCTCCCTTAAAATGTTCCGGACCGGCCGTGTTATGAGAACGCCGTGAAGTGGCTACGAAAAAAAAAAGGGGGGGGGGGGGGGGGGGGTTATTTAGTTGTTAAAGGCCTCTCAGCTGCAGTTTGTCCACTTTGAGTCCAACCTGGTAGGTCGGGACAGCTAAGTTCTGTCCTAAATGCTCAAATGAAGACGCTTGCCTTTTTTTTTGTTTTTTTGTCCTGTCCAAATCTTATTGTTGATGTAGATGATCTAGATCAAGAGAAGTGTGGGATACTTCTCTCTTTGACTTTATTTAATTCATTTATTTATATTATTATTTGGTGCAGCATGCCATTTTTTCTTCTTTTTTTCTATTGTGTCCTGTCCAGCTACTCGAGCAAATCAAATAGTTGATGTAGATATCTGCTGGACATATTTACTTACAAAAGAGAAGTGTGGGATACTTCTTCGTATTTGACGTTATTTCGGCTTCAAACTCGCACAGGAGAGAGTTTGAACCCTTCTGATTAAAAATATAGATCAAAGTTTTGATAAGTTCTCAGGTTTTGATTTTACGCGCCTTCAAAAAATGGAGTTTTTGCCTCTTTGAGCTGTAATTTGACCCACTTAAAATGCTTCAAAGTGCAAGTTAAAGCTCTGTTATGCAGACCGAAAGCCATTTATCAACAACATCCAGAATCGCCGATCTGTAATTTCACCCCCTTAACATGCTTCAAAACTCACCAAATTTTACACACATATCAGGACAGGCAAAAACTGCCATCTAATAAAAAACCAAACCCCAAAAATCAAAATTGCGATTAGCGCCTCCTAGGAAAAAAAACAGACAAAACTGCATGTAACTTCTGTTAGAAATGTCGTAGAGACATGTAATAAAAAACTTCTATGTAGGTCTGACTAAGATCGGGACTCGGGACACAGCGGCAACAGCCAAAGGCGGACCCGACCAACGCTGCTTGCAGCTTTAATTTTCTATTGTGTCCTGTCCAGCTACTCGAGCAAATCAAATAGTTGATGTAGATATCTGCTGGACATATTTACTTACAAAAGAGAAGTGTGGGATACTTCTTCGTATTTGACGTTATTTCGGCTTCAAACTCGCACAGGAGAGAGTTTGAACCCTTCTGATTAAAAATATAGATCAAAGTTTTGATAAGTTCTCAGGTTTTGATTTTACGCGCCTTCAAAAAACCCCTATGCAAATTTTCCTAAAAAATGGAGTTTTTGCCTCTTTGAGCTGTAATTTGACCCACTTAAAATGCTTCAAAGTGCAAGTTAAAGCTCTGTTATGCAGACCGAAAGCCATTTATCAACAACATCCAGAATCGCCGATCTGTAATTTCACCCCCTTAACATGCTTCAAAACTCACCAAATTTTACACACATATCAGGACAGGCAAAAACTGCCATCTAATAAAAAACCAAACCCCAAAAATCAAAATTGCGATTAGCGCCTCCTAGGAAAAAAAACAGACAAAACTGCATGTAACTTCTGTTAGAAATGTCGTAGAGACATGTAATAAAAAACTTCTATGTAGGTCTGACTAAGATCGGGACTCGGGACACAGCGGCAACAGCCAAAGGCGGACCCGACCAACGCTGCTTGCAGCTTTAATTTTCTATTGTGTCCTGTCCAGCTACTCGAGCAAATCAAATAGTTGATGTAGATATCTGCTGGACATATTTACTTACAAAAGAGAAGTGTGGGATACTTCTTCGTATTTGACGTTATTTCGGCTTCAAACTCGCACAGGAGAGAGTTTGAACCCTTCTGATTAAAAATATAGATCAAAGTTTTGATAAGTTCTCAGGTTTTGATTTTACGCGCCTTCAAAAAACCCCTATGCAAATTTTCCTAAAAAATTGAGTTTTTGCCTCTTTGAGCTGTAATTTGACCCACTTAAAATGCTTCAAAGTGCAAGTTAAAGCTCTGTTATGCAGACCGAAAGCCATTTATCAACAACATCCAGAATCGCCGATCTGTAATTTCACCCCCTTAACATGCTTCAAAACTCACCAAATTTTACACACATATCAGGACAGGCAAAAACTGCCATCTAATAAAAAACCAAACCCCAAAAATCAAAATTGCGATTAGCGCCTCCTAGGAAAAAAAACAGACAAAACTGCATGTAACTTCTGTTAGAAATGTCGTAGAGACATGTAATAAAAAACTTCTATGTAGGTCTGACTAAGATCGGGACTCGGGACACAGCGGCAACAGCCAAAGGCGGACCCGACCAACGCTGCTTGCAGCTTTAATTTTCTATTGTGTCCTGTCCAGCTACTCGAGCAAATCAAATAGTTGATGTAGATATCTGCTGGACATATTTACTTACAAAAGAGAAGTGTGGGATACTTCTTCGTATTTGACGTTATTTCGGCTTCAAACTCGCACAGGAGAGAGTTTGAACCCTTCTGATTAAAAATATAGATCAAAGTTTTGATAAGTTCTCAGGTTTTGATTTTACGCGCCTTCAAAAAACCCCTATGCAAATTTTCCTAAAAAATGGAGTTTTTGCCTCTTTGAGCTGTAATTTGACCCACTTAAAATGCTTCAAAGTGCAAGTTAAAGCTCTGTTATGCAGACCGAAAGCCATTTATCAACAACATCCAGAATCGCCGATCTGTAATTTCACCCCCTTAACATGCTTCAAAACTCACCAAATTTTACACACATATCAGGACAGGCAAAAACTGCCATCTAATAAAAAACCAAACCCCAAAAATCAAAATTGCGATTAGCGCCTCCTAGGAAAAAAAACAGACAAAACTGCATGTAACTTCTGTTAGAAATGTCGTAGAGACATGTAATAAAAAACTTCTATGTAGGTCTGACTAAGATCGGGACTCGGGACACAGCGGCAACAGCCAAAGGCGGACCCGACCAACGCTGCTTGCAGCTTTAATTTTCTATTGTGTCCTGTCCAGCTACTCGAGCAAATCAAATAGTTGATGTAGATATCTGCTGGACATATTTACTTACAAAAGAGAAGTGTGGGATACTTCTTCGTATTTGACGTTATTAATTAGATTTTTGTATTATCATTATTATATTATCATTTGGTGCAGCTTGCCTTTTTTTTTTTTTTTTTTGTCCTGTCCAGCTGCTCAGGCAAATCATAAAGTTGATGTAGTTATCTGCTGTACATATTTACTTACAAAAGAGAAGTGTTGGATACTTCTATTTGTATTTGGCTTTGTTAAACGGATTTATATTATTATTATATTAATATTTGGTGCAGCTTTTCTTTTTTTTCCTTTTCATTTATTTATTTAATTATTTATTTGTTTTTGTCCTGTCCAGCTACTCAGGTAAAGTTGATGCATATATCTGCTGTACATATTTACTTTACAAAATAAAAGTGTGGTTTACTTCTCTCTTTGACTTTATTAAATGGAGTTATATTATTTATTTATTTTTGTCCTGTCCAGCTACTCAGGTAAATCCAATAGTTGGTGTAGATATCTGCTGTACATATTTACTTTACAAAATAAAAGTGTGGGATATTTCTCCCTTTGACTTTATTAAATGCATTTATATTATTATTTAGTGCAGGTTGCCTTTCTTGTTTTTGTTTTGTTTTTACATTTTGTCCTGTCCAGCTACTCAGGCAGAGTTGATGCAGATATCTGCTGTACATATTTACTTTACAAAATAATAGTGTGGGATACACTTCTCTTTGGCTTTATTAAATAGATTTATATTATTTATTGCATCTTGCCTTTTTTTATTAAAAAGTGTTTTATTTTGTCCTATCCAGCTACTTGGGTAAAATCTGCTGTAAATATTTACTTTACAAAATAAAAGTGTGGGATATTTCTCCCTTTGACTTTATTAAATGCATTTATATTATTATTTAGTGCAGGTTGCCTTTCTTGTTTTTGTTTTGTTTTTACATTTTGTCCTGTCCAGCTACTCAGGCAGAGTTGATGCAGATATCTGCTGTACATATTTACTTTACAAAATAAAAGTGTGGTTTACTTCTCTCTTTGACTTTATTAAATGGATTTGTAGTCTTATTTGTATTATTTTTTGGGTGCAGCTTTCTTTTTTAACATTTGTTTGTCCTGTCCAGCTTCTCAGGTAAATCCAATAGTTGATGTAGATATTTGCTGTACATATTTACTTTACAAAATAGAATTGGGGGATAGTTTTCTTTGTACTTGACTTTATTAAATAGATTTATATTATTTGGTGCAGCTCGGCTTTTTTTATTTTTATTTTTTATTTCATTTTATCCTGTCAAGCTACACAGGCAAAGTTGGTGTAGATATCTGCTGTACATATTTACTTTACAAAATAAAAGTGTGGGATACACTTCTCTTTGGTTTTATTAAATAGATTTATATTATTTATTGCATCTTGCCTTTTTTTAAAAAAAGTGTTTCATTTTGTCCTATCCAGCTACTTGGGTAAAATCTGCTGTACATATTTACTTTACAAAATAAAAGTGTGGGATATTTCTCCTTTTGACTTTATTAAATGCATTTATATTATTATTTGGCGCAGCTTGCCTTTTTCTCAGCCCCCCTCCTTCCCAGTAAATTATGCAAATGCCTGAGATGTGTGGTCCCGCTTAAGACACTCAGTTTTGCGGCATTGAGTGCCTTTACAGTGAATGCACACAGTCAAGAAAAGGCTGAAAGGAGTTCAAAGCATTGAAAAGACAAAAAAGGACTAAGCCGGGATTCTTTTTCTCTCTTTTTTATGTACGCTGAAAGGAAGAATAAAATATAAGTTTATAAGCATTATGTCTTCTCCGCCGCGCCATATGTAAAGGAGAAGTGGCGCAGAAAGGCGGCCATTTTTGCGACACGACGCGCTGAATGCTCTTTTGCAGGGCGACAAGGGAGTGAAAAGGCGCTCGTATTCGATCAGGTTTTCTGCCTCAATGGCTTCTAATCACTGCTACTACACAGAGGAGAGAGCTTGTGAGGAGGCTAATCAGCAGGTTTTCTCCCTATTATGGCGCGCACAAGTGCCCCCTTCTATTGATTAGACGCACGGGAATTTAAATATTAATACGCCGGCCGGCCCCGCTTGGCACCCTCTCTGGATCTGAGCTGCATGGCCAAGCACTCATTCCCCAGATTAAAAGGAAGCCTCCTCTTTTTTCCCTTTCCTCCTGAAGCACAGTCCTGCTTTCTTTTCAGCGAGAAGAGGGGTGCAAAACTTCAAGGGAGCCAAGTGGCGAGGAGAAAGGGAGCTCACGTGCCCCGCCCCCTTTCCTCCCTGCGGCCGCCGTTCATAGTGCGACCACGACCGGCCAAGAACCAAGCCGGCATTCCGTCGCGGTGCAGGAAGGTCCCCCCTAAATAAAGTTCCCCCTGTGTTTCCACCAAAGACAACCCGTGTGGATTTTTAGGAACCTTTCTTCCGAGCTAGGTGGGACATTTCCAGGCGACCAGAAACCCTTTTGGGGGCGGGCCTTGCAGTCGAACGCTGAGTGGTTGAAACACACGACCGCCTTTGAAGTCAGCGGCCATTAATTGTGCCCGCCTGTATGACCCAATCCAAACAACCTTCCCTAGTCATGGTGCATCCAAACAACCTTCCCTAGTCATGGTGCATCCAAACGACCTTTCCTAGTTATGGTGCATCCAAACAACCTCCCCTAGTCATGGTGTAGCCAACCAACCTGCCCTAGTCATGATGCATCCAAACAACCTTCCCTAGTCAGAGTGCATTCAAACAACCTTCCCGAGTCAGGGTAATCCAAATAACCTTCCTTAGTCATGGTGCATCCAAACAACCTTCCCTAGTCATGATGTATCCAACCAACCTGCCCTACTCATAATGCATCCAAACAACCTTCCCTAGTCATGGTGTATCCAACCAACCTGCCCTAGTCATGATGCATCCAAACAACCTTCCCTAGTCATGGTGCATCCAAACAACCTTCCCTAGTTATGGTGCATCCAAACAACCTTCCCTAGTCATGGTGTAGCCAACCAACCTGCCCTAGTCATGATGCATCCAAACAACCTTTTCTAGTCATGATGCATCCAAACAACCTTCCCTAGTCATGGTGCATCCAAACAACCTTCCTTAGTCAGGGTGCATCCAAACAACCTTCCCTGGTCATGGTGCATCCTAAACACTTTCCCCAGTCATGGCGCATCCAAAAAAAAAATATTCCCTAGTCAGGATGCATCCAAACAACCTTCCCTAGTCAGGATGCATCCATACAACTTTCCCTAGTCATGGTGCATCCAAACAACCTTCCCTAGTCAGGGTGCAGACAATGTATTCAACCAGCACAAACATGGTCACAAATAACACATCCTGCTTATGGATTTTTGTGGGTAATATAAACAACGCCCAATCGTCATAAAAAACTTAAAAAATGATGGAAAAATTTTTTAACACTTCCTCAACACTTAACCTTGTTTGAGGAAATTTAGCTGCTACCTTATATTTTTGATTGATTACAAAACTTTAAGAAGGTCACTAGGCGACTTGTCCAGGGCGTACCCCGCCTTCCGCCCGATTGTAGCTGAGATAGGCCCCAGCGCCCCCCGCGACCCCGAAAGGGAATAAGCGGTAGAAAATGGATGGGTGGACTACGGAAGTAAACAATGTAGGAGTCAAATGTTCACATACTCTTAAAAAACAATTATAATAATTAGTATTTATACGACTGTTATACTATTATAATAGTATGTGATCATATACATTTGTATATAGACGCACGGATTTACACACACCCACATATTTATATATATATATATATATATATATATATACACATACACACATACATAGCCTGATTTGTATATAATCAGTAATAGCACACCACCTTAGCCGCGCTTACCCTTTAGAGCACAGTTGTAACTTTCTGCCCGGTAACCTGCAGAAAATAGTTTATCTCAGGTTTCTCTATGTTTACATTTTCACACTTTGCACCATTTTCTTACACTTTATGAAACATTGCTTACATATTCTTTCATGTTACGAGCGTGTTGTTAAGTGTTCAATGTGATTTGACCTTTTTGTTGCCATATTTTGGGTGATAGCTGAGGGATTATAATCAGAGAAAGTTAGATTCCAAACAAAATATGTCATAAAAACATCAATCATTATCGATATAAACTGATATAAAATGCATCGCCCGACTCTATGCTACACAATGATTTAGTTCTGACTACAGGAGTTAGTCGTCTGCAGGACTAAGACCACGCACAAACCGCAAATAAAGGCAAGTGATTGAGACGCCCATAAAATGTCTATTTCTGACACTGTAATAAAGCCTGGATTACGCTGCGGCATCAAGGCGCAACACCGGCTCACTCCTCCCCCTCCAAACACTCCTGCTAGCTTCCAATGTCGAATCAACATTTGCAATCAGTGACTTTTTGTAATTATTATTTTAGATTCCTCTCCAGAACACTACTTGGCTCTCTTTAATTACCATCCTTGGCTCGTGACCAAGGAAATTGACGAGCTAAAAACATGAAAAAACAATTCTGGTTAAACCCCCAAAAAGTATTTAAACATATTTTAACAAGTAAAATGGAGAAAAAATCAGCACTAATAATAATTAGAACAGATGGAGTCTGAGTCTAGTTTGAGTCCGCCCGTTTGCGGTGGCGTCGCTAGCTCCCGCCCAGTAGGCCTCTGGACCTGGTCCTGGTCCTGGTCCTGGTCCTGGTCCTGGTCCTGGCCAGCTGTCAGAGAAAGTTTCTCCAAGCCTCAAATCCACTTACAAAAAGAAATGATTTTTTACAAATTGTGACAAAGTTGACTTCCGAAACTAGATCTTCCGTAACTACACAGGGCGGCACTATCTTGTACCAACTAAGGCTGGGTGGATAAAACGATACCAACATACATCACGATGGACAAGTACTCATAGCAACATAAAATGCGTTTTATAAATCTGTATTTTTTGGCCAGATAAAAGCGGAGAAAATAAGGCTTGGTTGGTCTGGTAAGCTCGCCAAACAGGAAGTGGTCGTGAAATGGGAGGGACACACTAAACGGCCAATCGTGTTACAGTATCAACTTGGGTTATGTCCATACCAATATTTTGGTAACGGTACCAAAAATGTATTTCAATACCTTTCGATTTTTTTTTTCCAATAAAGCAGACCACGAAAAAATTTTATTATTGTCTTTATTGTGACAAAAAATGTTAGTGTAGATGAAACATATGTTTATTATTGTTATTTAGTCCTTAAATAAAATGTTGAACATACTAGACAACTTGTCTTTTAGTAGTAAGTAAACAAACAAAGACTCCTAATTAGTCTGCAGTAACATATTGTGTCATTTATACACCTATTATTTTATACACATTATGAGGGACAAACTGTAAAAATGTATTATTTATCCACTTGTTTATTTACTGTTAATATCTGCTTATTTTCTGTTTTAACATGTTCTATCTACACTTCTGTTCAAATGTAATAATCACTTATTCTTCTCTTCTTTGATACTTGACATTAGTTTTGGATGATACCACACATTTAGGTATCGATCTGATACCAAGTAGTTACAGGATCATACAATAAAATATAATTCTAAATAAACCAATAATAATGTGGTTAAGAAATACCGATATAAAGGGTAGGTGTCACCCTGTTTTCTGTTATAACATGTTCTATCTACACTTCTGTTCAAATATAATAATCACTTATTCTTCTCTTCTTTGATACTTTACATAAGTTTTGAATGATACCACACATTTAGGTATTGATGCGATACCAAGTCGTTACAGGATCATACATTGGTCATTTTCAAAGTCCTCATTTGTCCAGCGATGTATTTACTGAATTTATAAACATAATATACATTTTAAAAAAGGAAAGAAGATGTTTTGATGCCAAAAAATATTGACGTAATCATAGTAGTATCGACTAGATACGTGCCTGAACTTGGTATCATTACATTGGATGTCAGGTGTAGATCCACCCATGGCGTTTGTTTACATTGTGATGCCGGTGAGCTAATGTATCCTCCTACGGTGTTTAGTGAAGCATGTTTAGCCAGTGATAATGATACATGTATGAAACTTACTTTATTTGTCGCCATGAAGATGAGGATTAGTGATTTAGAAGTAACTAAAACACTGCGGATGGATGTTTTCTTTACTTTTTACACCAAAATGCATTCATTCTCCGTTTTCTGTCTACACGCTGTGTCTGCTTGTATGTACTCTGTGTGTGTGCGCTGCCAAACATGCTCCTCTGCTCCTAAAACCAGCAATGTCACCACGAACTGGTACTTTTCAAACAGAGTATAGTAGTGTTTTTGATTCATGAGTGATAATGATACTTGTAAGAAACTTACTTTATGTGTCGCCATGGAGGCCAGGACTAGTGATTTAGAAGTAGCTAAAACACTGTGGATGGACATTAGCCGCTAGTTGGCTAGCCATGTCTTTAAAGCAGCTCTTCCTGAAGATGTTTTAGTGTTATAACTTCACCTTTATCTTCACTTTTTACACCAAAATGCTCCCTTTTCTAATGTATGGAAACAGGTGGGAACTCAAGTCCAGGACTGTAGAACTATAAGAAATAAAATATGACACATTTTTAAAACAATTTTGGTCCAATAATATTTCATAACATTACTTGTTATTTTGTTACACATAATTATTCCTTCTTCTTTTTTACCTTAAATAAGTTATTTTTAAGTGTTTGTTGTGATGTTCATGCTTGTGTTGGTATTTCACTTACTTGCTGCCTGAGGGGATTAGCTTGCGTTTCAAATTAAAATGTTTCTCCTAAAAATATCAATAATAATCGATATCGACCCATGTAAGAAGCTTCAATGGTGATACAGTTTTCAGACATATGATACATGCGTGCTGTATTAGTATTACTGTGATTTAGTGTCACATATTTATTCAATCTCACTGACTTTGGGAAAATGTGTTAATTTACGATAAATACATAAAAATACTTATTTTTGGAAAAATAAAAAACTACAATATTATACAATTTGGAAAATAATTAGCAAATCCACCAGGAGGATAATGCTGAGTCATCAATATGTGGGGATCGACTGTAACGTATTTACTCCAATTATTAAATTTTAGGAATACAGGAGATTTGCAGACAATTTATGTTACGAAGTGATGGACGTTATGAGTAGGGATGGGTACTCTTCACATTGGAAACGATACGGTACCAATTTCTGGTGCCTGAGAATCGATATTAGTACTTGACGGTAACAATTTTTAGTACGTTTCTGTGTGTTGATACATATGAATGTTTGTATGCTGATCCGCCTCCACTTGGGATGGTTTCCTGCTGGCTCCGCTGTGAACGGGACTCTCGCTGCTGTGTTGGATCCGCTTTGGACTGGACTCTCGCGACTGTGTTGGATCCATTATGGATTGAACTCTCACAGTATCATGTTAGACCCACTCGACATCCATTGCTTTCCTCCTCTCCAAGGTTCTCATAGTCATCATTGTCACCGACGTCCCACTGGGTGTGAGTTTTCCTTGCCCTTATGTGGGCCTACCGAGGATGTCGTAGTGGTTTGTGCAGCCCTTTGAGACACTAGTGATTTAGGGCTATATAAGTAAACATTGATTGATTGATTGAATTGTTTTATTATAACATTTTGAAATCCCATTTACGTATATTTACAAGTCCTGGACATTAGATGGCACTGTGTTGGCTGGTCCACTCAGTATTTGTTGTTTAGTCTTTTGTTGCGCCCTAAAGAGTGTTAGTACTGTATGTATTGTGCGTATTATGCAGCAGCTGTTGGATTGTAACGTGCAACTCAGTTTTTGTTTTCAGTAACAAATTGAGAGGCGTTGAAATCGCCATGTAAAATCGCTAATGCTAATGCTAACTAACAAATCAATAAAAGTTCATTTATATAGCCTTCAATCACAGGTGCCGAGGGCTGCACAGACCACAATGACATTTTACTTACAGTGCGTTGCAGCCTTTGGAATATTTAGGGACTAAATGTCCCTTTGGGACAGAGGACCCTATTGAATTTCGAAGGTTTTATTATTATTCTTCAGTATTCCGCCGCCTCTTTGAGCTATAATTTAACCTCTGTAACATGCTTCAAAACTCACCAAATTTGACACACACACCAGAACTGGCGAAAATTGCGATCCAATCAAAAAACTAAAACCCAAAACTGCCCTCTAGCGCCTCCTAGGAAGAAAACACAGACAAAACTGTCTCTAACATCCAGTAAGAACGTCGTAGAAACATGAAACAAAAACCACTATGTAGGTCTCAGTTAGACCTATATCTCATACACTCATACCTCCCAGCTAAAATCAACAGGAAGTTTGATATTCCCCCTTCAATACAAAAGTTGGCTAAAAATTTAGCTTTTTTTCAAACATTATCTCCTCTGAGGCCGTTTGTTTTTTCGGCTTCAAATAAACAAGAGAAGAGAGATTGAACCCTTCTGATTAAAAGTTGATAAAATAGTTTTAATCACTGCTACGGTTTTGATTTCATCAGCCTTCAAAGAACCGTTGTGCTGAAAACCATTTCAAAGATGGCCGCCGTGCGCAGACACAGTGAGGGAGACGGGGTTTTTTTCCGTTTTTTTCCCTACCGTCTGCTGCTGTTGCGCACGCACCAACATTGGTGAGGGAGGGGCTGTGATCGTCTGTACCAAGATGGCTGCCAGGTGCCGTAACTAAGCCGGTATGTTTTAAAGTTGTCGTTTGCCTGCATTTCGTAAAAACTACCGTCCGACATTCTTTATTTTGGGTACTTACATATTGTGCCTGACTGTTGTGGCGTTTTAAGGCCATCTGCACTTTGTATGCTACGGTAAAGACAATGAATGGTCCGGTTTGGATTTGTATTTTCATTTCTAAGACGGCCGCTGTGTGCTCACACAGAGAGATAGAGGTTTTTTTTTCTTTCTTTTTTCCTACCGCTCCCAGTATGTAATCTTATAAATGATATAAACGTGCCAGTGAGACAATATTTGAATAATATTAACATTAGTTGTGCTTCGCCCTCGTGTGAAATATTTGTTAAGATGGCTGCCGGCTAGCCAACGCTTATCCGGGCTTGGGTCGCGGGGGCAGCAGCCAAAGCAGTCCCGTCCATCGCTGCTTGCAGCTTTAATTCTATTTGCTGTTGTGTGGTATGCTCTCTCTCTCCCCTTCCAAACTGGGCTTAGTCCCCACTCCCATCCGGTGTTTAGTGTAAAAATGGCAAAGCGTGCCTTCCTCAGCGCCCATTCCTTCCATGCCACCCACCTATGTGACCTGTGTTTTTTGAACAATTTATGCTTTTCAAACAAATCTAAGAAAGACAATTTTGTTTGACTACTTGATTGGAAAATCAGCAATACAGTAAAAGGGAAAGATGCACAATCGTCCCAGGGATGTTGAATTGTAAGAAATGAGCGAGGCAACACCACTGATGGGGAGATTGTTCAGTACACAAATTGCAGCTACAGTTGTTGTAGTTTGTTATTGGAGAAGATGAAGTGAAGTGAATTATATTTATATAGCGCTTTTCTCAAGTGACTCAAAGCGCTTTACATAGTGACACCCAATATCTAAGTTACATTTAAACCAGTGTGGGTGGCACTGGGAGCAGGTGGGTAAAGTGTCTTGCCCAAGGACACAATGGCAGGGACTAGGATGGCGGAAGCGGGAATCGAACCTGCAACCCTCAAGTTGCTGACACGGCCACTCTACCAACCGAGCTATGCCGCCCCATTTATAATGTCAGATTAATACCAATATTAGCCAATACTCAAAGCTCCAACAGCAGTATCGTATCGGAAGTAAAAAAAAAAGTTATCGGACGCTCTTCATTGCAAATAAAGTTCATACATACGATTGTCTTTCTGTTATTTTAACTTAAGTAAGCAAGTCAATTTTATTTATAAAGCGCTTTTCACAGATAAAACCACAAAGCGCTGTACAAAACATAGGTGAAGTAAAACAACAATTCAATTTCAAATAAAGGGGGCAACACCATAAAAAGGATACAAAGTGGATTAAAAAATGATAGTTCAAAAGGTGCATTAACTAAAAGCTTTAC
>NC_084636.1:36494771-36502271 GCF_033978795.1 Nerophis ophidion | reverse complement strand
TGGAATGGTAATAATAACAGTAATAATTATTTCAAAATGAATGAACATTTAGCAATGATACATTAATTTATTTGTGTTTAAAATGATTCTATGGCAGCAGGCTTAAGAAAAAGGAAACATGGATATAATAGCTGAGTTCTTGTCTCGGGGGGCGAGGATGTCCTCCTCCGCCCGGGCTTCATGACAACGTGAGGACAGAAGCTATTAATGCAAGAGCAGCCAGGTCATTAGCATCACTGCATGGCGCAGCATAAAGTCATCAGCGCCCGCCACACCTGTGAGCTCACCTAATGATGGTCCACACACTCTCCTGCTGATTAGGCCTGGCTGGCGACACTTGCTCATCAGACACTCTTAAACATTCCCCGCTGCTCCTCAAAGATTGTCTGAGAGGTGCCGAGGTCTTATCTTCTTCATCCCTCAACTCGCCATAGAGATAACTGGCCTTCAATTCTTCTATCCAGCGTCTGCTCCCCAGTTAATCAAGTCAGGGGAACCACACCAGCACCAATTAGTGGCATGGAATGTAGCTCATGGCGCTCTTTAGTTTGGTGTCACGTGACAAAATGGAAATAAATGTTGTTTTCAGAACTACAACTCTAGCCATCAAGTTAGTCAGAGCAACTCATTAGTTCATCACACAAACAACTAGTCCGTCCATCCATCAGCTGGCGAGTCATACCAAAGACTATACAAATGGGAGCCATTACCTCCCTGCTTGGCACTCAGCATCAAGGGTTGGAATTGGGGGTTAAAATCACCAAAAATAATTCCTGGGCGTGGCAAGCGCTGCTGCTCACTGCTCCCCTCACTCCCCAGGGGGTAATCAAGGGTGATGGGTCAAATGCAGAGAATAATTTCACCACACCGAGTGTGTGTGACAATCATTGCTACCTTAAAAAAAAAAAATTCTGACACGTCCAAAGTCTCTAAAGTTTTCAGTAACAAATGTGTCCGCACCATTCAAATTACAAGTACAAAGTCTCTAAGACATCCAGTAACAAACGAGTATGCATTGTTCAACTTAATTGAACAATATTGTAAAACAGCACATTTGTCAATAAAGACAAGTATCAAGTCCTCTTAGTTGTGTATTACTTAAATATCCAACGTCTCTAAGGCATCCAGTAACAAACGTGTCCGCATCATTCAAATTAATTGAACAATATTGCGGTGTAAAACATGACATTTGTGAATACAGACAAGTATCAAATCCTTTTAGTTGCGTATTACTTACACGTACAAAGTCTTTAAGGCATTCAGTAACAAATGTGTCCGCACCTTTCAAATTAATTGAACAATATTGCGGTGTAAAACATGACATTTGTCAATATATCCTCTGAGTTGTGTATTACTTACACATACAAAGTCTCCAAGGCATCCAGTAACAAACGTGTCCGCACCATTGAAAATAATTGAACTTTATTGTGGTGTAGAACAGCACATTTGTCAATATAGACGAGTACCAAATCCTCTTAGTTGCGTATTACTTACATATCCAACGTCTCTAAGGCATCCAGTAACAAACGTGTCTGCATCATTCAACTTAATTGAACAATGTTGTGGTGTAAAAAAGCACATTTGTCAATATAAACAAGTATCAAATCCTCTTAGTTGCATATTACTTAAATCTCCAACGTCTCTAAGGCTTCCAGTAACAAAAGTGTCCGCATCATTCAAATTAGTTGAATAATATTGTGGTGTAAAACAGCACATTTGTCAATATATCATCTTAGTTGTGTATTACTTACACATACAAAGTCTCCAAGGCATCCAGTAACAAACGTGTCCGCACCATTCAAATTAATTGAACAACATTGCAGTGTAGAACAGCACATTTGTCAATATAAACAAGTATCATATCCTCTTAGTTGTGTATTACTTACATGGCCAACGTCTCTAAGGCAGTCAGTAACAAACGTGTCCGCTCCATTCAAATGAATTGAACAATATTGCAGTATAAAACATTACATTTGTCAATATCAACAAGTATCAAGTCCTCTTAGTTGCGTTACACGTCCAACATATCTAAGGCATTCAATAACAAACTGTGGCAGGTCTCCAGCCGTCGTCGTGTGGGTAGCATGGACCATCGATACATGACGCATGGTAGCAGGTTTGAGTCTTGTTTATTATTTCAACAAACAAGTTTTGGTTCCAGTCAGTCGCGCCAATTTCTAGCACGACCTCCTTTCCTGCTCGTCTCAGCGCGCCTTTCGGTGGCTGAGTCGTCCGCGGGGGATCATCTTCCTCTGGGTCGCTCTCATCGTCTTCGGAGTCGTCTTCGTTGTCTGTGGTTTCTTCTCCTACTTCTGCCTCGATTGCTCCTCCTTCTCCCCTTTTAAACTGCAGCAGAAAATGCGCAGATTGAGAGCAGGTGTGTCGCTTACGCACCTGACTCTGATGGCTGCAGCGTCGCTCCAAGCGTGCTCCGCTGCATGCTCCGCCTCCTGGCCGCCATCTTGGGCAGGACCGCTGGTTGTCCTATCCTGCTGTCGGCTCGTTGGCTTCGTCTCTCCACACAAACGTGTCTGCATCATTCAAAAATAATTGAACGATATCGTGGTGTAAAATAATTACATTTGTCAATCCAAACAAGTGTCAAATCGTTTTGGTTGCATATTACTCAGTGGCAACCCCCGCGACTCCGAACAGGACAAGCGGTAAAAAAAGGATGGATGGATGTATTACTCAGTGGCCTAGTGGTTAGAGTGTCCGCCCTGAGATGGGTAGGTCGTGAGTTCAAACCCCGGCCGAGTCATACCAAAGAGTATAAAAATGGGAGCCATTACCTCCCTGCTTGGCACTCAGCATCAAGGCTTGTAATTGGGGGTTAAATCACCAAAAATGATTCCCGGGCGCGGCCAGCGCTGCTGCTCACTGCTCCCCTCACCTCCTGGAGGGTGAACAAGGGGATGGGTCAAATGCAGAGGATAATGTCATTGGCACTTTAATGTTTTTGGGGTTGGTTTTTTTTCTACTTTCAATGTTTATTTTGGCTTCTTCTTCATGTACTTTTGTCATTTTCTTGTAATCAGACAACATTTTCAATATATTCGTTGGACTTTTTCCCTGACATGTTTCCACTGTCACCTGCAGTCTTCTTCAGCCGCTCAAGCAAAGCATATTGTCTAAAAAATGCATGTTCCCATGGATAATGTGATGTCAAGTGTGTGCTCTTTCAGTGGCCAAGTCCTTGGAGAAACATGTCCGGACAAGAAAGATGCTCCGAACGGGTCATGGTTCTTTTCCTCTTTGGTCCTGGCGGACAAAACGTCCACAGTTCCAGAAAAAAATTTGGAATTGTGGACTCGTCAGACCACAGAACACTTTTCCAATTTGTATCAGTCCATCTTAGATGAGCTCGGGCCCAGCCAAGCTGGCGGCGTTTCCGGGTGTTGTTGATAAATGGCTGTGGCTTTGCATAGTAGAGTTTTAACTTGCACTTGCAGATGAAGCGAACAACTGTAGTTACTGACAGTGGTTTTCTAAAGTGTTCCTGAGCCCTAATTCCCTAAATTCCTTGCAGTAGCTGGCTGAGAAATGCTGTTCTTAAATAATTTACTCACGCATTTGTTGACAAAGTGGTGACCCTCGCCTTGTCCTTGTTTGTGGATGAGTGAGCATTTCATGGAAGCTGATTTTACATCCAATCATGGCACCCACCTGTTCCCAATTAGCCTGTTTACCTGTGGGATGTTCCAAATAAGTGTTTGATGAGCATTCTTCAACTTCCTCAGTTAAAGTATTTCTGGGTGTTGTTGATAAATGGCTTTGGCTTTGCTTAGTAGAGTGTGAACATGAAATATCTTGTCTTTGGAGTCTATTCAGTTGAATATAAGTTGAAAATGATTTGTTGTATTCTCTTTTTATTTAGAATTTACACAATGTGACAACTTCACTAGTTTTGGCTTTTGTGTAGATCGAACTTTTTAATTTCATTTAAGTGTGTGTGCTAAATTATTTTTTATATTTCAGGCTAGCTAGATAGCCTATTTATGTTTACAAGCCTGCAAACTAGCTCATTAAGTTGAGTATTATTGCCTTTAATAGTGAGAGTCCAGTCCATAGTGGATCTAACATAATAGTGAGAGTCCAGTCCATAGTGGATCTAACATAATAGTGAGAGTCCAGTCCATAGTGGATCTAACATAATAGTGTGATAGTCCAGTCCATAGTGGATCTATCATAATAGTGAGAGTCCAGTCCATAGTGGATCTAACATAATAGTGTGAGTCCAGTCCATAGTGGATCTAACATAATAGTGAGAGTCCAGTCCATAGTGGATCTAACATAATAGTGAGAGTCCAGTCCATAGTGGATCTAACATAATAGTGAGAGTCCAGTCCATAGTGGATCTAACATAATAGTGAGAGTCCAGTCCATAGTGGATCTAACATAATAGTGTGATAGTCCAGTCCATAGTGGATCTATCATAATAGTGAGAGTCCAGTCCATAGTGGATCTAACATAATAGTGTGAGTCCAGTCCATAGTGGATCCAACATAATAGTGAGAGTCCAGTCCATAGTGGATCTAACATAATAGTGTGAAAGTCCAGTCCATAGTGGATCTAACATAATAGTGAGAGTCCAGTCCATAGTGGATCCAACATAATAGTGAGAGTCCAGTCCATAGTGGATCCAACATAATCGTGAGAGTCCAGTCCATAGTGGATCTAACATAATAGTGAGAGTCCAGTTCATAGTGGATCTAACATAATAGTGAGAGTCCAGTCCATAGTGGATCTAACATAATAGTGAGAGTCCAGTCCATAGTGGATCTATCATAATAGTGAGAGTCCAGTCCATAGTGGATCTAACATAATAGTGAGAGTCCAGTCCATAGTGGATCCAACATAATAGTGAGAGTCCAGTCCATAGTGGATCTAACATAATAGTGAGAGTCCAGTCCATAGTGGATCTAACATAATAGTGAGAGTCCAGTTCATAGTGGATCTAACATAATAGTGAGAGTCCAGTCCATAGTGGATCTAACATAATAGTGAGAGTCCAGTCCATAGTGGATCCAACATAATAGTGAGAGTCCAGTCCATAGTGGATCTAACATAATAGTGAGAGTCCAGTCCATAGTGGATCTAACATAATAGTGAGAGTCCAGTCCATAGTGGATCTAACATAATAGTGAGAGTCCAGTCCATAGTGGGGCCAGCAGGAGAGCACCTTGAGTGGAGACAGGTCTGCAGTGCAGAGATATCCCCAATTGGTGCACAGATGAGTAGTCCACCCTGGGTCTTGACTTTGGACAGCGAGCATCTTATCTGTTGTCACCGAATCCGTGCCCCCCCTCCCCCCCCTCTCCTTCGTGGATTGGGGGGCAGAGCAGAAAAGAAACGGCAGATCAACTGGTCTAAAAAGGAGGTCTATTTAAAGACTAGAGTATAAAAATGAGTTTTAAGATGGGACTTAACTGTTTTTACTGAGGTGGCATCTCGGACTGTTACCTGTAGAACATTCCATAGTACTGGAGCCCCAATAGAAAACGTTCTATAGCCCGCAGACTTTTTTGGGGGGCTCTGAGAATCACTAATAAGCCTCTAAGATACACTATATTGCCAAAAGTATTTGGCCACCCATTCAAATGATGAGAGTCAGGTGTCCTAATCACTAATCACAGGTGTATCAAATCAAGCACTTTAGGCATGGAGTTTGTTTCAACAAAAATTTGTGAACGAATGGGCCCCTCTCAGTGATTTCCAGCGTGGAAGTGTCTTAGGATGCCACCTGTGCAACCAATCCAGTTGTGAAATGTTCTCGCTCCTAAATATTCCAAAGTCAACTTTATTCAAAGAAAAGTGAAGAGTTTGGGAACAACAGCAACTCAGCCACGGAGTAGTAGGCCTGGTAAACTGACAGAGAGGGGTCAGCGGAGGCTGAAGTGCATAATGCAAATAAGTCGCCGACTTTCCAAAGTTGCTACAGAGCTCGAAACTTCATGTGACCTTCCAATTAGCCCACGTACAGTACGCAGAGAGCTTCATGGAATGTGTTTCCATGGCTGAGCAGCTTAATCTAAGCCATACATCACCAAGTCCAATGCATAGCGTGGGATGCAGTGGTGTAAAGGACATCACCACTGGACTCTAGAGCAGTGGAGACGCCTTCTCTGGAGTGACCAATCATCTGGCAATCTGATGGACCAGTCTGGCTTTGGAGGTGGCCAGGAGAACGCTACATTTCAGACTGCATTGTGCCGAGTGGGAAATTTTGTCGGAGGAGGAAATATGGTGTGGAGTTGTTTTTCAGGAGTTGGGCTTGGCCTCTTAGTTCCAGTGAAAGGAAGTTTTAATGGTCCAGGATACCAAAACATTTTGGACAACTCCATGCTCCCACAGTTTGGAGCGGGCCCCTTCCTCTTCCAACATGACTGTGCAAGGTCCATAAAGACATGGATGACAGTCATGATTTAGTCAATTTCATTCTAGTACTCGGTAAAAGGTTTATTTTTAAGGCCAAAAATAGATATTCACTTAGTATTACTTTCTTAAAAAACATTTATTCAGTATTTTTTAACTTTAGAAAGACACATGATTGAAAACAATAATGATGCCAAAAAAACATGAAAAAAGGTAGGAAATCCTAGAAGGGTTATTTTGAAAATGTAATTATGTTTATAGATATGCAACAACAGCAACATATATGATATTTGTAGGTGTGTTCACAATTTTTGAGTGTACAAAATGAAGGTGTGTGTTGCTGAGTCTGACTTGGACATAATGTGGACTATACACAAATGCTTATTATGAAAATGTCATTTTGTTTATAAATTATATGCAATCTGTAGTTTTCCCTAATTTTTTGTTGTACATGGATGAGGGTGTGTGTTGTTGAGCCTGACTTGGACATTATCTGGACTGGACCTGGTTTTAAAAACCTTTTAGACAAGTCTAATTTCATTAACAACCTGCTCTGGTGAAGATAAGGTCCTTTTTTTATTTTATAAATAAAATAAAATAAGATAAATAAATAAACAAATAAAAAATTATTGGATAAAAAAGAAAGTAAAATAATATAAAAACCCGTCCATCCATCCATTTCCTACCGCTTATTCCCTCTTTGGGGTCGCTGGCGCCTATCTCAGCTACAATCGGGCGACTTAAAAACAATCTTATAAAAACAATTACATAAAAAATAGCAATTAATGATAATGTTAGTGGACCGGCGACTGTGTTACCAATGCTGTGGAAACCAGAATTTTGGTAACAGTAAGAAACAACAATTTTTGTGTGAGTGGGTGTGGATGAGTGTGAATGGGGGAGGGAGGTTTTTTGGGGGTTGGGGGGGTGGGTTGATGCTCTTATTGAA
Organism: Nerophis ophidion; assembly: GCF_033978795.1. NCBI lineage: Eukaryota > Metazoa > Chordata > Actinopteri > Syngnathiformes > Syngnathidae > Nerophis > Nerophis ophidion. The sequence goes on along the minus strand of NC_084636.1, from coordinate 36,494,947 downwards.
TGTGTATGTTGTTTGTTTTATGTTGATTTAATTTAAAAAAAAAAACAAAAAAAACATGGATGACAGAGTCTGGTGTGGATGAACTTGACTGGCCTGCACAGAGTCCTGACCGGCACCCCAATAGAACACCTTTGGGATGAATTAGAATCAATCAATCAATCAATGTTTACTTATAT